>NW_027125918.1:57040-62040 GCF_037325665.1 Littorina saxatilis
CTTCTGTCTGTCTTCTCTGTCTTTCTGTCCTTCTTTCTTTTTTTTTCTTTCTCTGTCTTCTCTGTTTTTCTGTCCTTCTTTCTTTTTTTTTCTTTCTCTGTCTTCTCTGTCTTTCTGTCCTTCTTTCTTTTTTTTTCTTTCTCTGTCTTCTCTGTTTTTCTGTCCTTCTTTCATTCTCCTTCCTTATTTCTCTGTCTTTCCTTCTTTCTCTCTGTGTTATTTCTCTGTCATAACAGATCTGGGGTGGGGGTGGGGTTGGGGTAGGGGCTTCGTAGGGGCTTAAGGCGAGGGGAGATGTGTGTGTGTGTGTGTGTGTGTGTGTGTGTGTGTGTGTGTGTGTGTGTGTGTGTGTGTGTGTGTGTGTTTTAATTGTAATGTCGACGACACCATTAATTTCATTGCACTGTCCTTATAACGGGATACACAATACACGTGAGTATCTCACACTCAACCTCACACACACACACACACACACACACACACACACACACACACACACACACACACACACACACACACACACACACACACACACACACACACACACACACACACACACACACACACACTACTATAAACATATTTGCTCTGAAGCAATATCAAGCATGATTAGTTCACGCGCTTTAGACAAATGTTTGTCTTTGCAACAATAGACGTGAGGCATTTTCAACAATTAGAGCGTATGCATCTGTATTCCAACAAAAATCGGTATTGACGCACCTTTTCTTTGTTGTACTCCTTTGGTTTGTTTTCATGACAATTAGCGTGAGGCGTTTTGAACAATAAGAGCTTATGGATCCGAATTCAAAACTAAAATCGGTTTGTACGGATTTATTCTAACAATTAAAATTGTAACAATACAAAAGTTTACCATCTACCGCCCCCAAAAAGCGCGTATACAGAGGGGAAGAAAGTCATGTATCTAAGGGGATTGATTTGTTTATCTTTTAAGCGAGTTGGAAAAAAAGTAGCATACATCGACTTTTTTGTTGTCTTAGACAATTCTAATATTGACCAGTCCACTTATTCATAACATATGATTTTGGGAATGTGCAGGTATATAATTATGTGTCTTTGCTAAAGCTTGACCACATGTGTGTGTGTGTCTGTGTGTGTGTGTTTGTGTGTGTGTGTGTGTGTGTGTGTGTGTGTGTGTGTGTGTGTGTGTGTGTGTGTGTGTGTGTGTGTGTGTGTGTGTGTGTGTGTGTGTGTGTGTCAGTGTGTCAGTGTGTGTGTGTCAGTTTGTGAATTTGTGTGTGTAATAATAATAATAATAATACGAATACGAATAAACTTTATTGTCATATATTTATTGTGTGTGTGTGTGTGTGTCCGTGTGTGTGAGTCTGTCTGTCAGTCTATGTATCTGTCGGTCTATCTGTCTGTCTATCTGTCCGCCCTTGTCCGTCTGTCTGTTTGTCAATACAGAAGTAATACAGACCATAGCTACAATGCAAGCGAAACTGATCAGCATGCTACAGCTGACTGTTATCTCTATCTTCAACCCATACCTCTCAACAACATCTGACGACCAGTTAAAGCTTGTCTTATCAGATATAGAATGTTTATTACTGTGTACAACAGCTTTCTAGCTGGTGTTTGGTCTTTGAGTTTTGTTGTGAGTTTTTGTATGACGAAAGGTTTCAATCAATCAATCAATATGAGGCTTATATCGCGCGTATTCCGTGGGTACAGTTCTAAGCGCAGGGATTTATTTTTATTTTTTTAATTTTTTTATTTTATGCAATTTATATCGCGCACATATTCAAGGCGCAGGGATTTATTTATGCCGTGTGAGATGGATTTTTTTTTTACACAATACATCACGCATTCACATCGGCCAGCAGATCGCAGCCATTTCGGCGCATATCCTACTTTTCACGACCTATTATTCCAAGTCACACGGGTATTTTGGTGGACATTTTTATCTATGCCTATACAATTTTGCCAGGAAAGACCCTTTTGTCAATCGTGGGATCTTTAACGTGCACACCTCAATGTAGTGTACACGAAGGGACCTCGGTTTTTCGTCTCATCCGAAATACTAGCACTTGAACCCACCACCTAGGTTAGGAAAGGGGGGGGGGAGAAAATTGCTAACGCCCTGACCCAGGGTCGAACTCGCAACCTCTCGCTTCCGAGCGCAAGTGCGTTACCACTCGGCCACCCAGTCCTTAAAGGTTTGTTGCTAACTTTATTTTTATTTTTATTTTGCTTACATTTTTATTTCATTTGATATAGTTTTTGTCCTTATTTAATTTGATTTTAATTCGATTTGATTTGACTTGATTTTTTTATAATATTTCAATTTGTTTTATTTCATGTACATTTATTTTGATCTCACTTTTTGAATTTCAAGAAGATAATATATTATTATTTATATATGCAGTTATCTTTATTTTGAAATAAACTCCTCAATAAAGTCAAATAAAATACTCGTCGCTATCGAATAGGCCAAAGGTTTCTAGTTGAAGTGCAACGTTACGGTTAACACCCAGTCTAATTCCCTTTCCCTGTCTCTCTGCCACTGTCTGTATGTCTGTCTTTACCTGTCGCTCTGCCCCTGTCTTTCTGTATCTCTGTATCAACCTCGTCTCTTTCTGCGTCTCTGTCTCTCTGCCTATATGCCTATCTGCCTGTCTGCCTGTCTGTCTGCCTGTCTGTCTGCCTGCCTGTCTGTCTGTCTGTCTGTCTGACTGTGTGTCTTTGTCCCTGCCCTCCTTCTCTCTCTCTTTCTCTCTACCCCCCCCCCTCGACTCCTCCCCCCCCCCCCCTCCATAGCTCCAACGCCACCGTATCCCCCTACGCCCCCACCCCTCCCGTCATCCTTGTCCCGAACTCAACAAGTAATCTTTGCGACTCCGTACCAAAAGGGCTGTAATCGCAAAGGGCGATTACTTAAAGAGAGAGAAATCTCCAGTTTTAAGCACTGCGGGGGAAGCAGGATTTCTATCATGACGTCGAGGAGCAAAAACACCGCAACGATGACGTCACAAATGACCGTCACTTTATTCCTTTATGGTTGGCTCCAACCGACCAAAATAGGTCAACGTGTGGGCCAGGATGGGTCTTCTCCAGATATTACGGCCAGTTGTCCACCTTTAAACGTTTAGTAATAAGATACAGACCCTGTGATATTAGGTTATGTAGTTATATTTACGTCAATGAAACATCCCGACAAAAAGACAACGATGCCGTGAATGTTAGAGACAACAAACATGAATTAACAATGTATTTACTTTTTTAAGTAAAGGCGAGTGGTATAACATAGAAACGAAAGGTTGATCATGGTGTAAGATAAAGACAAACATTAAGTTAGGTCTAGGAGGATAAATACCGGTTGGCATTATAATGCCAAGAAAAGATACCAGCAAAGAAAGGACAACAAGAAATAAAGAAAGAAAGAAAGACAGAAAGACAGACAGACAGACAGACAGACAGTCAACAACAAAACAACAACACAGAATTCGAAAAATAAGGTTACTTCAATACAGCGAACACTGCCAACTCTACCTGCTTCGTCACATCGACAACAAGACGAAGAGAATAAATTAAAGATAATTGTATAAACATCCCAGTGGAAAAACGAAGGTGAATGAAGCTATAGTTGCACAAGCAGAGTCTGCAGCTTCTCCGTTTATGACGTCCTTCGCTGTACGTCGTCTTGCACTTTGGCTTCCTCCTCGTGTGCAACAGGTGTTCGTTGCGCATGCATTCGAGTCTTATCTGCGAATAGATTGTGCCCCCTTACAGTCCGGCCCATAAAAGGTAGGATGCAGATTAGCTCATTGCGGCAGTTTTATATGGAGCTGAAGATGCACCTGAAGTAATTAAGAAGGAAGATCGTGGAGGAGGATTGCAGGTTGTTTATGTGTGGCATAAGGAGTGCAGTGAACACCCCCTTCCCTCTCCCACCCCCACCCCCTACTAGTTCAGATCCCATTTCCCCGATTGAAGATTTCCCCGTTTTGAAGACACTGTTTTCTCAGATTTGTTGTTGTTGAGATCTGTAAATCTACCTACATATTACAACTTTTAGACCTTTTTTTTCTTATTGTGTATGGTCTTAAAAGAGGGTTCCACTGTACCATCCGATCTTGTTTCTTCAAGAAGTAACTGACGAGGGAACGGAAATCAAGGGGCTTACTGTCCGTCAGGTCTAAATTGCCTATATTGGACATGACTTGGTTTATACGATAGTTTAATAAAAAAAAATATATAAAAAAAATAAAAAAATAAAAAATAAAAAGTTTTAAACAAAATTTACAAAGGGAGCTGGTTAAAAACGGGAGGATGACGGGAGTGGGGGTGATAAGATATTTAAAAGAGATCTCTTAAGATTGGATAAAATCGAGTACTTTGTATCACCTTGATGGGACGATAAAATCGAGTGTTTATTTCATCCCAATGATGTTTAAAAGTTATAAAATCAGAGCCACATTTGGTTAATACCGGTTAAAAGCAGGTGTGCGTGCTAGGAAACATCACCCCAATATCGAGGGATATCGAGGCTTACAATTTTATACAGGCTATAGCTAAGCAGATTAGGGTCATATTTTCCATCACTCACAACCCCAATGCATATAATTATGATCATTCTTTGCTGTAGGGGAAGGGGGCCATCGAGCATAATGATGTGTGTATAGGTACACATAATGATGTGTGTATAGGTACACGCAATGATGTGTGTATAGGTACACATAATGATGTGTGTATAGGTACACGCAATGATGTGTGTATATGTACACATAATGATGTGTGTATAGGTACACGCAATGATGTGTGTATAGGTACACGCAATGATGTGTGTATATGTACACATAATGATGTGTGTATAGGTACACACAATGATGTGTGTATAGGTACACATAATGATGTGTGTATAGGTACACGCAATGATGTGTGTATAGGTACACATAATGATGTGTGTATAGGTACACACAATGATGTGTGTATAGGTACACGCAATGATGTGTGTATAGGTGCACGCAATGATGTGT
>NW_027125918.1:67040-68281 GCF_037325665.1 Littorina saxatilis
TCTTGATCCATTCAATGCCGATATTCTTTGTAAGATTGTGTCCCCAACAAAACAATCTTGACGTACTGGGCGGTTTGGAAATAATTAGACAAACACAGATTTTCTCTCTCTCTCTCTCTCTACTCCACCCTAACCCTAACCCATGTTCTTCTTGTAAATGTGTTTGAAGACACCACCATAAGCCGTAGGTTTGTTGTTGTTTTCACCTTATGTCGATGTACATTTCCTGAACATATACAATATGAATAAACATTGTTTCAACCAAAACACTCTTGAAAACCAAACTATGGCCTTCCCCTTAAATAACAAACAAACTTGTATACATATTTTTAGCCCAGAACCAGCATTGAAAATGTTCTGTATAAACAGCATGCAAATTAAAATTAAAACAAGCAGGCGTACTTCTCTATTCTTCAATTAAATTTACACATATGTAGGTTTGGTAAGTGTGTGGTAATTTTCCATATATATATATATATATATATATAACACATTGAATTGGTGCTAACATGTTTACTCGTTTATTTATCAACGACAATGTTATTACTTAGTACATATATTTAAATATAATGCTAATGCTGTAGTGTTTCGTTTGTCTTTATATGTTACACCACCACTGCAATTTCTCCATGTGAGATAAATAAAGTTAATTTGATTTGACTTTGATTTGATTTGATTTGACATCCCTGTGACACCTGTAACTGACAAAGTAGCAAATAACAAACAAACAAACACAAAAACAATGGTACGTCTGAGAGAACCTCCATTATAACTTCACAGCAATTATGCATATATTTCTACTCGTTCCAAAAACAGCATACCAGATCATGGTTTCTCCCACTCTCCTGCCCCTTTTAGACATAATTACAACATTATTGCACAGCACTCTTTCATTACCATCAGCAACACCATATGCGTGCAACAGTCTTTTAAGTCAGCACACACACATAACACGCACACACGCGCGGATATCAACATGCAATGGATAGCCATTGGGAAGAATGGAGCGCGGATTTGGGGCGAGCTGCGGCATACAGCTATGGCGGAAAGCCGGCCGTGTCTAAGTGTATATCTCCCCGAACAGAGCCAATATTTACCGAGAGAGATGCAAACAGTGTGCGCAAAAGACGTGATATTCATGCGCTCGTCTCTCCAGCACGCACAGAGTGCAACCTCTCTAGCAGTAGAGTTCCGAGACAAGAGAGTTTTTTTGGTTTTTTTTAGCGTTGTGTGAAGAGGGG
>NW_027125919.1:0-15185 GCF_037325665.1 Littorina saxatilis
GTATCTGCCTGATGTCTGATGCTTTTCAAAATCCCCAACCACTAACACCTTCAAAACGGACTTTACCTGACACTGTTGTTTTTCCCTATATAATCCTTACTATTTTTCCGAGACGTCGTCGTGTTGTGTATTTAGCTTGCCACAACCTCATACATGGTCCTAAAAGTTAAAGTTGAAGAAAATACTAAAGATAAATGAACAAGCTGACGCAGTGTCATTCGCACCGTGAATCCCCCCATGGGAACATACTAAAGTCTGGTTCCAAATAGGCTCAATTTCCTTCTATTTCTTTGTATTTCTCCCTCGTAGGGGTGGGGGTGTTCAAACCAAAGGCACCTTTAAACCAAAACTCATATCACACATCTTACAATACTAAGACACTCAGCAGTGAAAGGGTGTCTGCTGGTAAAAAATTCCAAACAATCCTAAAAGTACTTCACTACTAAACGTGCTTTTAAAAAAAGAGCCGTTATTTTTCCCTCTATAATCAGTATTGTGTTTTCTGCGAACATGTAGTCTATTTAGATGGTTGTCATGTGCACATGAGTTGCTAAAGCGTTTTCAGTTGGGCATATGTCGAAAAGCAAAGAATTAGCCCTTTGAAAACCATCAGAACTGTCACACAAAAATAACATTTACCTATCTCACCAACTGACCAAACATAGGGCTTTTCCTTATGTATTATGTATTGTCGTGTTTTTTGTAGCATACTTGTGAAAACAGCCACCACTGTTGTAAATGATACTTTAAAGAGCATTATTTCATTTTTACAGTTGAAGGACAACCTGGACTGCCGTATATTACAGCTGTTTTACAATCAGCCAAAATTTTCTTAACAAACGTATGTTTAAGAACAACTCCCATAGTGAAATTGAAGGAAAACAAAGTGAAAACCCCCCTGCCATAGAGGACAGGGGGGGACGAGGGGGGGGGGGCACGTGCCCCCCCCCCCCCCCGAAAAAAAAAGAAGAAGAAAAAAAAAAGATTTTTCTATGCCGATTCTATGACCATTTCTAAGTTCAAATGGCACCAGATGGCACCATTTTGCTTCTTTGGGCAACATTTTTTTCCGGGGGAGCATGCCCCCGGACCTCCCTAGCAAATTCGGGCGCTTTGCGCCCATCACATTCACTTTCGATTCAAAAAGCCCCCCCCCCCCCTTACAAAGCAACTGATCCGCCCCTGGAGGAGCTAAAGAATCAACAATAAACGACTGCATGGATAGCTTGATGCACGAATGCATTGCGGACATGTTTGTCTCCAACCAAGAGAAAGTTCCAAAAAATCCCTTTTGTGCTTCTTATTATACAGTGACGTCAAAGACAGCCTTTTCTGCTGTTCATACATTCAGGGGTTATGGTTACACTAAACGACGTAGTTGTAGCCATACTGCCATCCAGATTTATTTTTTCCTTGCGAGCAGTCACAGGGTGTTTGTGCTGTCTGCCAACCGTCAGACGACCCCGCCCAAGTCTGTTAAGGGACCGTTTGACCGTTATAGAACGCGTCTTTTTGATTTTTTAGCACATTTGGAAACGGTTGATTTTTATCCCTACCATTGTTTCCAAACATTATATAGGAATGTTTTGTGAACAACGGATAATAGCCGCTACTCGCATGTGTAGCAAAAGTGAGCGTACATACTCACCCTGGTCGTACAGCCGTTGTCCGTTGCCCGTCTTCATCTGTCTGTACAAATCATTACCTTTGGATTTTTCTCGAACGCTATGAAGTGAAGAAACACCAAATGTTGCAAAATGTTGTATGACCCCAAGAGCTCAAAAAAGATACTTGAGAACCTTGACCTTACCTTACCTTGACATTGAAGCGAGGTCAACCAAAATGGTATCAGAAGATAAGGCTTTCTTTTTCTTGTATACCATACAAAACTAAGCCCGCTGTTTTTAATTTGTTTTCCAGAAAACTGGCACAATGTGAAATTTTGCAGTTTTTAGACCACATTCATTCTCCCTGTGACCTTGACCTTATGGTAAGGTCAAGGTTCTCAAGTATCTTTTTTGAGCTCTTGGGGTCATACAACATTTTGCAACATTTGGTGTTTCTTCACTTCATAGCGTTGGAGAAATATCCAAAGGTAATGTTCAGTACATACAGATAAAGACGGGCAACGGACAACGGCTGTACGACCAGGGTGAGTATGTACGCTCACTTTTGCTACACATGCGAGTAGCGGCTATTATCCGTTGTTCACAAAACATTCTTTAGCTCCTCTATGGCAGGGGGATTTTCACTTTGTTTTCCTTCAATTTCACTATGGGAGTTGTTCTTAACATACGTTTGTTAAGAAAATTTTGGCTGATTGTAATATACGGCAGTCCAGGTTGTTCTTCAACTGTAAAAATGAAATAATGCTCTTTAAAGTATCATTTACAACAGTGGTGGCTGTTTTCACAAAAAACACGACAATACATAATACATAAGGAAAAGACCTAGTTGGTGAGATAGGTAAATGTTATTTTTGTGTGACAGTTCTGATGGTTTTCAAAGGGCTAATTTTTTGCTTTACGACATATGCCCAACTGAAAACGCTTTAGCAACTCAAGTGCACACGACAACCATCTAAATAGACTACATGTTCGCAGAAAACACAATACTGAAAATAGAGGGAAAAATAACGGCTCTTTCTAAAAGCACTTTTAGTAGTGAAGTACTTTTAGGATTGTTTGGAATTTTTTACCAGCAGACACCCTTTCACTGCTGAGTGTCTTAGTATTGTAAGATGTGTGATTTGAATTTTGGTTTAAAGGTGCCTTTGGTTTGAACACCCCTACCCCTACGAGGCAGAAATACAAAGAAATAGAAGGAAATTGAGCCTATTTGGAACCGACTTTAGTATGTTCCCATGGGGGGATTCACGGTGCGAATGACACTGCGTCAGCTTGTTCATTTATCTTTAGTATTTTCTTCAACTTTAACTTTTAGGACCATGTATGAGGTTGTGGCAAGCTAAATACACAACACGACGACGTCTCGGAAAAATAGCAAGGATTATATAGGGAAAAACAACAGTGTCAGTTAATGTCCGTTTTGAAGGTGTTAGTGGTTGGGGATTTTGAAAAGCATCAGACATCAGGCAGATACAATCCTTTCTGCGTGTTCTGGTACAGAAAGAGTTTTCAGTTTATACATTGGGGTGACCAGCAGATACCGTTTTACAACCATAGCCCCAAACGACATTTACAGAGCCCAAAGAAGGATTAGGGTCAATTTCAAAGCCACTTTTCCATATGAAGCGCCAACTTTATATGAAAATGTGTTTAATAAACATCAAAGGACTGAGGTTGAACTTTCTGATAAGGGACATTTTAAACCTAGTCATTGTCACTTCAACGTTGTTCTCTTATTTGCTTGGATCACAACGCGGGACTAAAACGAAGGGTAGTGATGCGAAAAGTGCATGACTTGACGCGGACTATGAAAGGGATAAGCCCCATCACATAGGGCTGTCGCCACTCAAGTGTTAATGGCAACAGGGAAAGTACGTATCCATATCCCTCTTTTCCACAGGTGTATTGTGTGCACAGTGCACACAGTGCACACCCGTTTCAACCCTGTGCACGGATTTTGACGGATTAGCTCGTAGACGCCGCCTGAATGTTGCCAATTAGGCCAGGTGAACTGCGGTTCATCTTGACTACTTTCAGGCTTCTGTTTCTACTCTCTGTTCCGGTGCAAGACAACTGCACCCCAAATGGGCCCGATTGCACCCCAACACCTCTGCAATGTAAAGGCTTTTTTTTTTAAGGGAAACGAGCTATTTGTGTATGGCAAAACACGTACGGCCGTGGATTTCCTTGCGAGGGGTTATAAGCTTACTTATTTCTTTTTTTGTCCTCGAAAAGAAGAAGAAATTCTGTCCGTGAATTATTTTTCTTTTTTCTGTCTGTAAAGCCGGGGGAAGTTAATTGTTTTTTAATTGTCACAGTATGCAAAAGGTCTTCCTTCTAACCATATTATATATGATGTCGGGAGCAGATATCAGTGAAGATAAATTGCCATTTATTTAATACCAATGTTAAAAGAAATAATGAGTGGCTGCTGACACCAGTTGATCCTGTTTAAAATCAAGGATAAGCCACAAATTGTTTATAAAATAGCTAAAATTCTTCAGCTTCAGGAGGGCTTTGCCCCCCCAGACCCCCAAACGGGACCCTGGACCCCAGGTCCCAGGTTGTAACCCCCCCCCTCTGGCTTGACTGCTCCGCCCCTGTAATCTGTGTTCCTAAGACAATGATTGTATGTATTGGTGTTCCCCTCTTGAGTCTTGTGCTTCAATGTTACGGTGACTTTGGATGAGCCAAAATAATAGCCGAACTTTTTCCAAGATGCCCTAAAGCTTTCTGACAGTTTCGGCCAAATGTCCCAACATGAAAATGTCTAGCAAAACCCCTGTCGCTAGCCCACCAGCTGCCTGTTATGGGTAAGCGACGTGCCTGTATTTCCTGCAAAGCAAGACAGAATAAAACAGCAGCTTAGTTTGAGCTTTTAAGACATTCGTACCAGAGAAAACGTGTACGTGTTTGTTTGGAGAGGGTGGATAGAATCATAAGACACGCTGTGTCTATGTGACGTAGAGCAGGTTTTCACATTCATGCTGAAGCACTGTGTGATCGCTATTCTTTCTGGCATATCTTACCTTGATTTCAGATAGACTGGGAACCGAAATGAGGATGTCTACATGAATAAACTATGCTTATATGTATGTGTTTAGAAATAAAGAATAGTTTTAATGATATATTATGGTGTGTTTTGTTTTTTTAATCCAATGGGATATTTTCGTATTTGAAAACAAATTGTACACTCTGTGGTCAATTTTACTTTCAGATAAATAAATCTATCATAATGGAAATCATCTGTTTGTGTTGTGTTACTTACTCATTTTGATCAATGTTGAGTCGTCCATATTCCTGTGTGTACGCATAGTATGCAGTTTGAAGGTAGTAGATGTCCGAGCAAACATAGGAGGATGTGCTGTTAGGCTGTCTATCTCCTCATCCAGGTTTTCCAGATATTCGAATTTAGTTCCCTCTTGGAGTTTCTGCACTGACACCTGATAAGCAAAATACACGTATCACTCTGTGACCATGGCAACATGTATCATCTGTATGCCCCGTTCAAAAATTACCTTGAGATTCTAAGGTATACACAGAAATTGCAGTGGATCACAAAAACAACACGAACAGTAGTACATATATTCACAGTTTAAAAATTCATGCAATGAGAGTCAATAACCCGATTTAACCCCAGGTAGATTCAGGGTCCCACTGACTGAATCTCATATGGTTGCTTTTCGGCACACACCATACATTTTTAATGGGACTGTGAGGTTTTGTTACTACAGTAAAATAATAGCAACGTACTGTCTGTTCGTGACGTTTGAGAAGGGGTCAACCCGCTATTGCCGCGGCCCGTTGTTGCCGCGGCCCGTTATTGCCGCGGCCCATTATTGCCGCGGCCCTTATTTTCTTCTTTTTTTTTCTTCATTTTTTCATTATGTACATTAATTTTTATTGACGAGAAAATCTCTTACGCAAGGAGAAAGGACGACCCCCAGCGGAAGTTTTCGCCACGTCCACAGGGTTTGGAACTCGCAATACTGTGCATTGGAGGCAGGCGCGGCGGCCCTCCCGAGGGAGGGAGAGAGGGAGGGACGGAGAGAAATAGTGGGATGGAGGGAGAGAGAGGGAGGGAGGGAGTGAGAGAGGGGAAGGGAGGGAGATAGGGAGGGAAGAAGAGAGAGGGAGTGAGAGAGTAGAGATGGGATGGAGGGAGGGAGGGAAGAAGAGAGGGGGGAGAGGAAGTGTGGGAGGGATGGAGGTAGAGAGAGAGGAGGGAGGGAGATAGGGTGGGAGGAAGAGAGTGGGAGGGAGAGAGAGGAGGATGGAGGGAGAGAAAGAGAGTGGGATGGAGAGACAGAAATAAGTTTTCTTTGCGAGCTCGTGGAAAATAGGCGATAATTTCGAATTTCGGCTTGTCGCGACGTCAAGTTTTTCACTGTGCATACTCTGATACTGTACACTGCGTAACAAACTGATTCAGCTTTTGTATGACTGCGAGAGTTGATCAGCTTTGGGTTTTTTTTTCCACTTCAATCGCTTGTCAAGGTCAAGCCAAAGCACATACTGATGAGAGAAAATGTACAAAACTTACTGGTAGATGTATCTTTTGAGATCACTGAGAAGAAAGATCGAGCGACTTCCTAAAACGCCTGTGTATAAAAGAAAACACTGTGTTCAAAATAAACCCTTTCAACGACGTAATGATATATTTTGTAAGTTGCTCTTTTGAACATATAATAACAGAAAGTTGATTGTATCACACGCAAAATTTCATGAATCTGGTTAGAATATCTTTCCTTTGCGAGTCTTTGAAACTGGGGCAATAAAAAACGCTCGCGCTGGACCCGAGTACTCTTCAGACATTCACACACACACACACACACACACACACACACACACACACACACACACACACACACACACACACACACACACACACTCTCTCTCTCCCTCACTCCCTCCCTCTCTCTCTTTCTTTCTTACACACACACACATACACACACACACACACACACACACACGAGTACAGACTCATGCACACATACACACACACACACACACACACACACACACACACACACACACACACACACACACACACACACACACACACACACTCAAACAGTAACACTAACACATGTGCACAAAATGAATCGATCCCGGATCACTTTGGCCATAGACTCTCTCGTGCTCTCTGTCTCTCTTTCACCGAGACCAAACCCTGCATTGTAATTTCTTTGCCGAGACCATTTTCCCACCCGTTGTCTGGTTTGCACTGAAATCATGCTTTTCTCGTCACTGCGTGACGTGTTCGCCGCCCAAGTCTTCCCTTTAGTTCAGGCTGTTCGCAAAGCGACCAGCCTCTCACCGCAAAAACTCCCACCGTTAAGAGTGGCTTTTGTGATTTATTTCGCATTTAGGTCCCAGGTAACATTATGAAGTTTTAATACGATCAATCGGACCTATTATCAAGTTAGTGTATCAACTTTTGAAAGAACTGCGTCCAGTAGTTTCCCAGCAATAAGCCGTTAAGTCGAGACAGACACACACACACACACACACAATTCAAGTCTGTTGGACCCTAGTTCTGCGTACTCGGGGATAATTTGGAGTGTTTCAGCTTGCCGCGACGTCATGCAAATAGTTGTATCACTCTGTAAATGACTAGATTCAGCCTTCCGCGGCGCAGCCGTTGGATAATCGCTTCACTTCAATCGGTTGGCCCGGTCAAAGTATAGCCCGTATTGATGAGAAATGATGTTCTTCTTGTAGATTAGCCTTTGAAGATTAAGGAGAGAAAAGAGCGATTTCCAAAAACGCCTGTGTCAAAACAAAAACACTGTGTTCAGAATCAACTATATTTACAACATGCTAATAATAATTATGAGTCGCTCTGCGGAACACATATTTACAAAGGATTGATCTGATGGTATGCAAAATGTCATTTAACTGCGTCTAATACTTTTTCCTTGCGAGATCTCAGAACATGCGCGATTCGGCCTTGGACGGCGCAAAAGTTGAAACATTGCTTCACTTCAATTGATTGGCCCGGTTAAAGTAATGCACATATTGATTAGAAAAACATTGTCTTGGTAGATTGGCCTTTTGAAATTATTGACAGAAAAGAGCGAATATGTAAAATATCATTCAGTTTAAGTCACTGTTTCGACGGTTGAAAGTGAAACATGCCGTAAAAAAACCGCCATTTTTTTAGGGTAGGCGTGGTCACAGACCAGTGACGTCATACCCAGATATTGCTCAGATTCCATAAACACATTTTTGAGCAGAAGAAAGACTGATCTTCAAATACAAACATATTTCTGACCAAAAAAACTGCTGTTTAACATCTGAGCGAAACCACTGAAAAAAATATCCTTAACTTTTTGTGTTACCGGCACGTTTGGCCTAGTGGTAAGGCGTCCGCCCCGTGATCGGGAGGTCGTGGGTTCGAACCCCGGCCGGGTCATACCTAAGACTTTAAAATTGGCAATCTAGTGGCTGCTCCGCCTGGCGTCTGGCATTATGGGGTTAGTGCTGGGACTGGTTGGTCCGGTGTCAAAATAATGTGACTGGGTGAGACATGAAGCCTGTGCTGCGACTTTTGTCTTGTGTGTGGCGCACGTTATATATGTCAAAGCAGCACCGCCCTGATATGGCCCTTCGTGGTCGGCTGGGCGTTAAACAAACAAACAAACAAACTTTTTGTGCTCAGTGTATCTGTCGACAAATGTCAATTTAATTTTTACACTGATTTTTAGGCACGAAGCCTTTCAACGTTTTGTTTTGTCATAATTAAACGTTCCAATAACCTACCATTCTTGATTTTATTTTATTTCGACTGTACTTTTGAATTGGTTTGCTGCGTTTGGTTGTTTCAGCCTGCGTGTCCTAGCCATAGACGCCAAGCCCATAGTGGACAAGAGGGTGGGGGTCTTGCAGGAGCTGGCTGACCTGTGGCTGTACAGTGACCTTGAGCGGCTGACACTGACAAGGACCCCCCCCCCCCCCCCCCCCCCCCGGACGGCAAGTGCGGGCTGCGTCATTGCAGGTGCGCGCCCAACTGTCGCTGCATCCCTGGACCTCTGTCCTTTGTACTCTCACCATGGCTGATGCCGTCTTCATCAAGTGAGTGGAGATTGATGATGATGATGCTTGATGATGGTGGTGATATTGATGATGATGATGATGTTGGTGATATTGATGATGATGATAATGATGATAATGATGATGAGGATGCAACCGATGTCACGATCGGGTGACAGAGACCAAGAAAGCGTCACTCAGTGGAGTGCCTGTTCTGGGTCAATGTATGATAGAAAGCGCCTGTGCGTGATATTGGACACAGCAGAGTTTTTGCTGACAGTGCTCCCGAGCACGGATGTTTTGAAACGCACGAGCTTCACAGTGCAGGTTTCTGCTGTCATAGGGCTGACGGTTTTTTTCGCTGACAGCGCGCACGGGATTTTCAGGGATTGAGTTTCTCGTGTCTTTTTCCTGCTTGGGGAGGCAAAACTGTGTATAGCTGGACTGGTTTGGTGACAAGGTCAGTCACGTGTATTTGGCTAGGTGGTCTGTCAGAGACTCAAGGACGACACACTTGACACCCAGCGGCAGAAGGGGAAGGACCTAACACACAGTTACTAGAGTATGATGGTTTTTCACCGAGTATCATATTCGGCACTCTAGGGGAACTTCCACAAGTTATTCCTTTCCTCTGCCACGTATTTTGCTGAGGACAAGTCGTCACATTTCCTTCGTCGGCGATGGCTTTCGCATAAGGATTCGACAAGGGGTTCTGGACGTTTTGGGTCACTGTTGACGAACAGAGACTGTTCCAGGGAGGAGGCGGACTTTGCTTCCATTGAGAGTTACAATCATAGGCTTTTGAGGTAATAAATCATTATTTAACGCTGTTGATGAGTCTGTGTTGTGGAATGAAATACTCTCTGTTGTTCTTTCCAGGTTAGCGCATAATTTACTCTCTGTGACGCTAAAATACTAATCTGTATATGGTTTTTGCAGATAGGGAGAGAAGGACGGAAAATGGCTGTTTTGTTGTTGTAAAAAGTCAGTTTTGTGCAGGCCCACGTGCTCGATGAGATATTTAAAGATGACATGTTTTAAGGTGGTGGGTGAGGGGTAGCTGACATGTTTAGTGCACCGATGCTTTCTGTTTGCAGCCTTCCTTCGTTCGTTCGTTTCGTTCGTTCGTTACGTTCCCGTAACATCGGCACGGCTGACTCTGGCGGGAACTGTTGAGGCTACGCTAACCAGGAGACCGGCTAACCAGGAGACCGGCTAACCAGCGGACCGGCTAACCAGCGAACCGGCTAACCAGCGGACCGGCTAACCAGCGAACCGACTAACCAGCATACCGGCTAAGCAGCAGCAGCAGAGATAAAGCTAAGTGCACCATGTCGTACGCACCCCGTTGACCACCGTTGTCTTTTCGTATCTATGATTTCATTGGAGTAGTGACAACGTGGGGTGTGTGACACCTGCACGAACTAGAGCTTTTCGAACAGAACATTCTCATTTCGACTGTATTTACACGGGTTCAGCGTGTTACTATAATTTTCTACATAGTACTGGCATTTTGTCAGTGAACACTGGTTTTTTACGTGTTGAGAACGTAAAAGGAACATATTTTGAGTGAAGGCTCGAGGGAGGTGGAGAGTTTATACATAAACAGGCGTCTGAAACTTATACTTTTGTTGACTCTATTTAATTGTATGCCTGCGAGAGTGGATCGTGGTGTGGTTAGTTAATTAGTAGTAATTAACCGGTTCATAATCACCTTGAGTGATATATTGAAACGTGACACATGGGGGCCAAGCCGGGATTTACTCAGTTAATTTCTGACTGATAAAGACCCACCAATTAAGGATAACTAAGAGCAGATAATCTCGTCAGTGCTCGACTTATTTTCTGCTTGGTGCTACCCTTTTTTGTATAGTTTTGATCATATACCACACCTTAAGCGATTCACATCTTGCAGGAAATGTAAATTGTAATTTGTGAGTTATTGTATGCGCTAACTGTGATTATCTCCCTTTCCTTTGTTTGTGAATCTTTGTTGTTGTACGTTCAGAGTTTTCCGTTGCAGAGAGCTGAGCGGGGTTAGCGGATTTGTTATTCGTTTTACTCAGTTTTCTCTACATTGTTGTTTCGCATTCCGTAACAGGTTACATTTTCTACCGTCTTGTTTTACTTGGATTTTTCTCCATATTTTGACTTTGTTGGAATTTTGGGGGGGAAGGGTCCGAGGACTTCTGTCCTAACCAAGGCTGTGGGAGACACTCTGTTTCACCGCAAAAAGCAGCCGATAAAGTAGGCCACGGCTGTGGGAAACACTTTGTTTCACCGCAAAAAGCAGCCATAAAGTAGGCTACGCGATTTGTTCTACACCGTTTGGATTTTTCTTCTGCATTTTCCGGTTGCTGGATTTTTGTATCCACCGCTTTCGTCACCGCGTATTCTAGCTATAGCTGCGTTAGACTTACTTTTGTGATAAAGCTTTGCTAAAACTAACCATGGCTACAGGGGGATCTCCGACGAGGAGAATAACTTTCGAGACTCCTGGCAGCGAGCAACCGACTGAGCGAGACGCACGCGTTAGAGCCCGAAGCGTTCTAAAACGCTTAGAAGTAGAACGGAAGGAAGAATTTGAGCGACTGACAAGAAAAGAAGAACGTGACCGACAGGACAAGAAGGACGAACTTGACAGACAAGAAAGGGAACGACAGGCTGAACGACAGGCCGAACGTGACCGACAGGACAAGAAAGAGAAAGACGAACTTGACAGACAAGAAAGGGAATGACAGGCTGAACGAGACAGACAGGAAAGGAAAGACGAACGTGACAGACAAGAACGGAAAGAGAAAGACGAACGTGACCGACAGGATAAGAAAGACGAGCTTGAGAGACAGGAACGACAGGCCGAACGACAGGCCGAACTTGACAGACAGGAACGGAAAGAGAAAGAGCAGGCGGATCGCGATCACCAGCTAGAACTAGCTAGGCTACAGGCCGAGAAGGGTACGCTTACTCAGGCTAGCGCGCCGACGTTTGTTGCCGACCGTACGAGACTGCCGACGTTCGACGATGACAAGGACGAGCTCGACGACTTTTTACGCCGGTTTGAGCGCATTGCATCTGACCAGAAGTGGGAAGAGGCCACGTGGGCTAGCCGCCTTAGCACCTGCTTAAAGGGACGCGCATTGCAGCTCTACAACGCTTTGGAGGACGACGAGGCGAGAGACTATCAGGCACTTAAGAAGGCGTTACTCCAGCGCTTCAACCTGACTGCTGAAGCCTACAGACGACGTCTGCGTAACAGCAAGAGACTGAGCGGCGAGCTGAGTCATCAGTTTGTGGCACGCCTTAACCTCTACCTGCGGCGCTGGGTGGAGATGGCCGAAAAGGACTGGACCGTCAACGACCTTGCCGACCTCATAGTCATGGAACAACTGATGTCCAGCCTGCGACCTGAGGTGGTGACCTTCGTGCAGGAGCACCAGCCCAAGACTACTCAGGAGGCAGCCGACTGGATCAGAGTGCACGAGGACGCCCAGGCGATCTCCGGCAAATCTTCAGGCTCACGGCCAGGAAAAACGGGAAATTCGGGTTCTTCAGGACCCAAGGACGGGAAGGACGATCAGGGACACAAGGGATCGAGTTCCAGAACTGACATCCAGTGTTACTACTGCAACAAGCGGGGCCACGTGAAGAAGGACTGCCACAAGAGACAGGCTGACCAGAAGGGCGTTCACTTCGTTGGCAGTGAGGAGTTCAGGGACGTCACGAGCTCATGCACCATCCCACAACTCTGCGTTCCGTGCTCCAGGAAACATTTCCAGCCCCACTGCAACGTCTACGTTAACGGAGTGAAGGGCGAAGGTCTGCGGGACACAGGGGCAGACATGATAGTGGTTCGGGCGAGTCTAGTTCCAGCTATGGCCTACACAGGAGACAGCATCAGGGTGAGAATGGCCGAGGCATCTCACGCTTACGACTTGAACACGGCAGTGATCAAGGTCGTAACCCCGTTGTTCACGGGGACCATTGTGGCCGTCGTCATGGACGATCCTCCATGCGACCTGCTCATTGGAAACCGGGTTCAGTTTGTGGACGGCGTCACCAGGGAGGTTCCCGTTTATCGGTCTCCCGACGTCATTTCAGTGCTCACGCGGGCACAGGCGGAGCGAGAGGACAAACCTCTCAAACCCCTACCTGCTGCACGAGCTGCCCTGGGGAACGTGACCCCCGCGCTTCTCGCGAAGGCTCAGGATTCTGACCCGACCTTAGCTACTCCTCGGGAGCACGCGAAGTCGGGGAAGGTGAAGCTGAGCGGGAAGCATGGGAGGTCAAAGTTCCTCAGGGACAAGAAGTTGCTCTACCGTGAGTTCAGCAACCAAGAAGGTACATTCAAACAGGTTGTCGTGCCTCGCGAGTTTCGCGAGGGTGTCATGGCAACGGCACACGACTCGATTCTGGGAGGTCATCTTGGTACCAAGAAGACCACGGATCGTGTCTGGCGCCACTTTTACTGGCCAGGCATCTGCACGGATGTCCGACGTTTCTGTGCGTCCTGCGATAAGTGCCAGAAGGTGGTTGCCAAAGGAAGGGTGAGGAAGGTCCCCTTAGAGAAGATGCCGCTCATCGACGAACCCTTTCGTCGGGTGGCAGTGGACATCATCGGGCCCATCTTGCCTGCGTCTGAGGACGGAAACAGATACATTTTGACCATGGTGGACTACGCTACTCGATACCCAGAGGCGATCCCTCTGAAATCGATTGAAGCCACGCGAGTAGCTGAGGCTCTGGTTACTATGTGGTCCCGGCTGGGAATTCCATCAGAGGTACTCACCGACAGAGGCACGCAGTTCACGGGAGGAGTGATGGCGGAGGCAGCACGACTGCTATCACTGGAGCAGCACTTCACCACTCCTTACCATGCTCAGTGCAACGGACTGGTGGAAAGGTTCAATGGCACCTTGAAGACCATGCTGAGGAAACTAGCTCAGGAGAAACCACGCACGTGGGACAGGTACATCCCAGCATTGCTTTTTGCATACCGCGAGGTTCCTCAGGAGAGCTTGGGTTTTTCCCCATTTGAGTTGTTGTACGGCAGACAGGTACGCGGTCCCATGGCTATCCTGCGTCAAGCTTGGACGGACGAAGAAGCTGACGAGGAGGTGCAGACGACAGCGACCTACATCGTAGAACTCAGGAACAGGATTGAAGAGACCTGCAAACTGGCTCAAGAGAACCTGGGAAGAGCAGCACAGCGTTACGCGCGAGGATTCGACCGCAAGGCACGGCCGCGCAGCTTCAAGATTGGAGAACGGGTGTTGCTACTTCTACCTGTCAAACACAACAAGCTACAACTGCAGTGGCAAGGACCTTTTGAGGTGACAGCGAAAGTGGGCCAAAACGACTACAGGATCGTCATGAACGGGAAAGCACGCCTGTACCACGCCAACCTGCTGCGCGCCTACATAGAGAGGACTGCCTACGGGGAAAAGGACAAAGTGACAGAAGCAGTTGCTGTCGTGATGGACGAGACAACGGAAGAACAGGGAGGAGGACGGGTACCAGTTTGTCCGCTGGAGGCTAGTGAGGATCTCACGGACGTGCACATCTCACCTGATCTTGGGGACGACCAGCAGGCGGACCTGCAAGAGATCCTGAAGGATGCAGCACGGGTCCTTACAGACATACCACTTCAGACGCATCTAGAGGAGTTTACCTTCGACTTGCTGGAGAAACAGCCAGTGAGGACGAAGCAGTATCCCATGCCTCATGCCCAGAAGGAGGTGGTCAGGAAGGAAATCGCCGACATGACGAAGTTGGGCGTCATCGAGCCAGCGAACTCTCCCTACAGTTCACCAATTGTGCTTGTAAAGAAGAAGGATGGACGCGTCAGGTTCTGTGTCGACTACCGGAAGCTGAACAAGATTACGGCGTTTGACGCGGAACCCATGCCTGATGTGGACTACCTCTTCAGTCACTTGGCCAAGGCCAAGTACTTTTCCAAACTGGACCTCACCAAGGGATACTGGCAAATCCCAGTTGCCGAGGAAGACCGCCCAAAGACTGCATTTACCACTCCATTCGGCCAGTTCCAGTGGACAGTCATGCCTTTTGGTCTACAGAATGCAGGTGCCGTCTTCACTCGCATGATGAGGAAACTTTTGGAACCATTGAAGCGCGAGGACATCAGCAGTTTCATCGACGATGTGCTGATCGCGACAGAGACATGGACTGAACATCTCGACGCCCTGCGCGACGTGTTCGGAAGGTTGAAGGACGGAAATCTGGGAGCTAAACCGTCCAAGTGCTACTTGGGATTTCGGGAATTGTCTTTCCTGGGTCATGTTGTCGGCGAGGGATTGCTCGTTCCAGAGGACGACAAGATCCAGAAGATTCGGGAGGCGGAGCCACCGCGCACGAAGAAAGAAGTCAGGTCTTTCCTGGGCCTAGCCAGCTTCTATAGACGCTTCATCCCGCACTTTGCCGAAATCGCTCTACCACTGACCAACCTTACCAAGAAACTACAACCGACCGTTGTAGTGTGGACTGAGGAATGTAGCTCCGCATCAA
>NW_027125920.1:0-22500 GCF_037325665.1 Littorina saxatilis
CCAACCACGATCCACTCTCGCAGTCATACAGTTAAATTGAGACAACAAAAGTATAAGTTTCAGACGCCTGTTTATGTAAAAACTCGCCACCTCCTTCGAGACTTCACTCAAAATATGTTCTTTTACGTTCACAAAACGTAAAAACCCGTGGTCACTGACAAAATGCCAGTTAGAATATAGAAAATTATAGTAACACGCTGATCCCGTGTAAAGATAAGAAAATACGACTGTTCTGCTCCAAAAGTGCTAGTTCATGCAGGTGTCACACACCCCACGTCGTCACTACTCGAATATAATCACAGATAGCATAAATGACAACGGTGGTCAACGGGGTGCATAAGACATGGTGCACTTAGCTTTTCTTTGGCCACTGGGTGGACGGCCTGTAATTAGTCTTTTTAGCCTCCACAACTGCTCCGTCGAATGAAGTGCTGGTTAGCGTGGTGACGAAGCAGGGAACTGTGGAGGCATCAGGCGCCGCACCCAGTCGCTGGTTAGCTGGTTAGCCGGTTCGCTGGTTAGCTGGTTAGCCGGTTCGCTGGTTAGTAGCCGGTTGCTGGTTATGTCCGGTCCCGGTTACCACGTCTGCAGCTAGCAGTGTCCCGCAAAAGGCAGCCGTACAGAAGATACCAAGGCTGCAAACAGAAAGCATCGGTGCACTAAACATGTCAGCTACCCCTCACCCTCCACCTTTAAACATGTCATCTTTACATATCTCATCGAGCACGTGGGCCTGCACAAATGGACTTTTTACAACAACCAAAACAGCCGTTTTTCGTCCTTCTCTCCCTATCTGCAAAAACCATATACAGATTAGTATTTTAGCGTCACAGAGAGCAAATTATGCGCTAACTAACCTGGAAAAACAACAGAGAGTATTTCATTCCACAAACACAGACTCGTCCACAGCGTTAAACAATGATTTATTACCTCAAAAAGCCTATGAATGTAGCACTCTCATGGAAGCAAAACCCGCTTCCTCCCTGGAATGGCCTCTGTTCGTCAACAGTGACACAACATCCAACTCTTGCCGACTACTTTATGCGGTGAAACAGAGTGTTCCCCACACGGCGAAGAGAAATTGACGACTCGTCCTCAGCAAACATGTAACTGTGAGAAGGTGGTATCTCGTTGAAGTTCCAATAGAGCCCTATCTGTGCTAGCAGAAACGGCACGTAGATAGAAGTAAAATATCTAGTCGTGATGAAAACCATAAAACTCTATGGACGAAAAAAACACCGATCCTTCTCCTCTTGCCGCTGAGTGTAAAGTGTCCAGTTATCGTGTCTCAGCTATCCACAATTCTGCCTCGCAAGCAGAAACACCCCCGAAAAATCCGTGCGGCACAATATCCGTGCTCTGCGCTGTCAGCAAAACTCTGCCGTATAGCCCCGACTCACGCACAGGCGCTTTCTGTCGCAATTGACCAAGAGAAGGCACCCCACCGAGTGACACTTTCTTGGTCTATGTCACTAGATCGTGACACCTGAACAGCTTTTATTTTGACAATCCACGCTTCACCTGAAGCTCAAACCCCAGTCACTACTTCGATTTGTCACTTTTGAACATTTTTGTTTGTTTCCTAGCTGGCTATGAATGAAAACTCGTGAAAATGATGACAACTTATATAATTCCATAGAGAAAGTCATTCTGATATTTTGTATTCAAAATTTGACTTTGTCTTTGTTAGTTTTAGAGTGATAAACAAAACCAAGTCCTAGCCTGACCGCTATGACATTTGGTGGGTCACCTAGAGTCGGTCTTGATTGGTAAAAGATCTGGTAAAATAGTGCAGTAAAATGTAAATAACATAATTTATCCTCAAGCGAACGAAACAAAGCTGATTAAATTATGCTTCCATACGTTCATTGGAGACCGTGTTAGCGCACTAGTCTTGCTCTGACTCGCTAAATGTTTATTCACGGGTCGTTGTACAACCTACTATCTATCTCTCTCGCTCTCTCTTGCTATCCCCCTCTCGCTCTCTCTTGCTATCCCCCACTCGCTCTTTCTCTCTCTCTTTTCTCTCTTGCTATCCCCCCCTCTCTCTCTCTTGCTATCCCCCCCTCTCTCTCTCTCTCTCTCTCTCTCTCCGTGTGTGTGTGTGTGTGTGTGTGTGTGTGTGTGTGTGTGTGGTGTAAGAGAAAAGAGAGAGAGAGGGAGTGAGGGAGAGAGAGTGTGTGTGTGATTGTGTGTGTGCATGTGTGTGTGTGTGAGTGTGTATATGTGTTTGTTTGTAAAGGTGTGTGTGTGTCCGTCTGTCTATGTGCGTATTTGTTTGTTTGTTTCATTAACGCCCAGCCGACCACGAAGGACCATATCAGGGCGGTGCTGCTTTGACATAATTATAACGTGCGCCACACACACACCGCGCGAGAGAAAAAGACTACAGGGGGAGCGAGCCAGTCTGAAGAGTACTCGGGTCCAGCCGAGCGTTTTTTATTTCAAAAGACAGCGCAGTTGAGGTATTAGCTTTTTTCCTTCGAGTATTTGCATTATTAATGAACTGGAGTTTATATGAGAGTAATCATAAGAATAATCTCTATTTACTGTTTAACATACATTATAACAATCATTACGCCTAAAAAGGCATGCCACACAATAACAAAAAATCAGCGTACGCATAATGCGTCATGAGAAAGGCCTAAGCCAGAGTCCTATGACGTGGCGCTGACGTGATTTCTTCTATGCGGCAGTGGTGTTTGTGCTGGTTGTGGGGTACAGGTGCGGGGCCCGGGCGGGGGACAAGGTGAGGTGGGGGGGGGGGGGGCAAGGGGGGGGAGGGAGAGAGTTCGAATTTGAGGTGAAAGGTTAGTGGAGAAAAGAAGCAGGTGTAAGATTGGCGAATAGAAGAAGTTTTGCAAATGTTGAGGGATACGGATTGTGGGTAGAACAATATTATATTGGGCGATGGTTGAGGCAAATAGCTGGCGGAGAGAAAAAGTATATTGGGAAAATTTGAGGGGAGAGGTATGTGAAGTGGAAAAAAGTTGATGGGGAAAAGAGAAGAAGTGGAGAAATTCGGCGATAAGGTAGAACGTATTTGATACAGTATGATAAATAACGACACACAAGGTGCAATAAAACTTACAGCAGTCATTATTTTTTGCTGTCAAGTATTTAACCTTTAAATTGGAGACAGACGGCCGGTATAACCCAGATCGTAACGTGTTTGTCATTATTTCTGTTGTATGCTAATAACCCGGCAGGTCCCCAGGCGGCGGATCGGGGGCGTCCCTTAGTAAGGGGTTGCAGCGATATAAGTCGGGCTTGCCCTGACGAATAAGCTGTCCTGGACCAACTGGCGGTGTTCCTATCAGAGCGGGGTGGTGAACAGGTGGCACTGTTGACTAGTAAATACCCTATGTGCTCATACGGGTTCATCACGCGGGTAAGAGGCGCGTTAAAATCTCTGCTACCTGTGCTCCCAGGTAAGGTCCCTGACCAGGAGCTAAGGGTGGGGTAACCCCGACAGAAACCTCCAGTGCTGAAGTCGGCGGTACTGAGCGAGACAGCGCACTTTAACGGATCACAGTACCACGCACACTATCGCCATGAATACACGCAGAGATTTATGGGTGTCACGCACGGAACAGTTTTACACCTCTGTTTCTCATTGTATACCCATCAAAGAACTACCAGCCAGCGGTAAAAACGGAGGGACCTACTTGGTTCACCGATTTTCACAGCAAAAGAATTTGTCAGCAAAGCTGTGAGGTGTATACATTCACAAACAAACGTCAGTGTCGCCTTTTACGCACCCCCCCCCACAATTGACTCCACACACAAAAAAACTCACAAATGTTTCTCCTCCATTTATCTTTTTTTTCAATCCTTTCCTTGTGGCCACGTGTCCGTTTACAGCGCATGCACTGATACGTGAACGACTGACTATTGGGGTTTAATGTCTTCTAAGACCAACTGGTCTATATTGGGACAGGCATTTGTAATACGCTGAAGATATGGTGTGATACTTTGATTCGAACAAGCCCGCTGTGGCTGTCTTCTTCGACACACCAGCATTGGGTTTGTCTCGTCAAAGTATCGAAATACGATCATGATAATCAGAGAGACGAGAGATGATGCATGTGTGTCTTCGTGTTTTCCAAGCCCTGAGGCTTTCGCTGTGAACGTGGGATCTTTTTCGTGCGCATGTGTGTACACGGGGGTGTTCGGAAACCGTAGAGAGTCTGCACAAAGTTGACTGCGAGAAATAAATCTCTCGCCGAACGTGGGGATTGAACCCACGCTGATAGCGACCAACTGGCTACAAAGCCAGCGCGCTACCAACTGAGCTAGTACGTCCCCGCCCCACGTGAACGAGAGAGAGAGAGAGAGAGAGAGAGAGAGAGAGAGAGAGAGAGAGAGAGAGAGAGAGAGAGAGAGAGAGAGAAATTGATTTGCTTTTTGTTGCTTTTTGGGTCCAGCGGACCATTTACGGGCCAAATCAGGACCCCAGAGAGAGAGAGAGAGAGAGAGAGAGAGAGAGAGAGAGAGAGAGAGAGAGAGAGAGAGAGAGAGGGGGAGAGAGAGAGAGAGAGAGAGAGAGAGAGAGAGAGAGAGAGAGAGATTGATTTGATTTTTGTTGCTTTTTGGGTCCAGCGGACCATTTACGGGCCAAATCAGGACCCCAGAGAGAGAGAGAGAGAGAGAGAGAGAGAGAGAGAGAGAGAGAGAGAGAGAGAGAGAGAGAGAGAGAAGAGAGAGAGAGAGAAGAGAGAGAGAGAGAGAGAGAGAGAGAGAAGAGAGAAGAGAGAGCGAGAGAGAGAGAGAGAAGAGAGAGAGAGAGAGAGAGAGAGAGAGAGAGAGAGGAGAGAGAGAGAGAGAGAGAGAGAGAGAGAGAGAGAGAGAGAGATGGATGGTTTATTGCATATAGAGGTGGGGATGGGGGAGAAGGGAGATGGAAGTACAAAACGTTTCGAACGGAACCGTATGATGTACACAATCACATGGAAATAAAGTTCTCGCTACTGTCCGATACCGAGTTTCGCGTACTCAGATGTAAATGATTGTCCGTTCAACATCTGTTTTTTTTTTTTTTTTACTGTGTTTAATCATACACACAGTGGATCTGTATCACAATGGTAACCAAGTTACAGTCTCACGACTGCCGCTAACGCAGTCAGGTCATCTGTTGTTTGTTTCCTGTCTTCGAAGAAGTCGTCGTTGATCAGAGGGGTCCACCTACGCAAGCATCTCATTGTGTCTGCCTCCAGAGTCTGTCACCACTGACTTGCGCATTTTAATAAACCAGTCTGTGACTCGGCTTTCCCTAACATCGTACCGGAGCACCAAATTGTCTGACTCACAGACAAGTACCTGCATGCCACCGTAACGCCGTTTGTCAAAGACTAAGTTGAGAATGCGTTGGTTTCTCAGAGGGTCTTTCAGGTTTTCTCTGTGCCTTTTCAGTGTCTTTGACCTGTCCTACCCGATCGTAAATATCATCCAAGAAAATCCTGCTTGCTCAGCTCTGTCTTCAAGAGCACGCTCCATCTCCTCCTCGTCTTGTCCACTGAGATATGGTCTTGTCCCCCTTCAGCGCCCCCCCCCCCCCCCCCCTCCCTTCTCCTTGACTCACTCCCACAACCTCCTCCTTTGTTTCAATCCCGTCAGCGTCTGTGTAAACATCGCGATCACTACCAGTGTCAGAATTCGCACTCGATTGGTCCGGCGAAACTACACACTACGGTGAACTGGTGGCACACATTCCAGGTTAGCTGCACGGGAAGAGTGCATCATGAATTTCACTGCCGCGAATCGTCACGCGCGTGTAATGGTGACAGCGATGGAATGTGGGTTTGTAGACATTCAATATCATACACATTATATCTTCTTTGGTGACAGGATAGTTCTTTTCAGGGGTAGGCGAGAAAAAGGGGGTTTGGCGAAACACGTGACAGTCCTACAGCACTTGCCTGATATAGAGGTTGTTGTGGCAGATAAATTTGACGAGAGAGTGAGAGACACAATCACAACTCACACACACGAAGACACACACACACGTAGACACACACACAAACACGTAGACACACACACACACGTAGACACACACACACACGTAGACACACACACGTAGACACACATACACGTAGACACACACACACGTAGACACACACACGTAGACACACACACACGTAGACACACACACACACGTAGACACACACACACGTAGACACACACACACGTAGACACACACACACGTAGACACACACACACACGTACACACACACACACACACACACACACACACGTAGACACACACACACACGGAGACACACACACACGTAGACACACACACACACATGTAGACACACACACACACACGTAGACACACACACACGTAGACACACACACACGTAGACACACACACACACACACACACGTAGACACACACACACACACACGTAGACACACACACGTAGACACACACACACGTAGACACACACACACACGTAGACACACACACACACGTAGACACACACACACGTAGACACACACACACACACGTAGACACACACACACACACACACACCGGGGGCTGTACTGTCACGACAATAACAGAGAATGCACACAATTTCTGACAAACCACGTGTAGGCCCCTACATGTATGAACAAGTCAAGACTGAACCAAAGATCTTGTATGCTACGCTAACTTAGCGTAGCATACAAGATCTTTGACTGAATGAGAATTCTGAATTTTCACGCTGTTTTGCGGTACGTAAAGGACCAGCGCAATAACCAGCTTGTAATGCTGAAAGGTTTGTATTTTTGTGTCAGCGTGCTCACATTGAGGTAGCATTCTGACTCTATGCATGGGGGTAGAGTGCGCGAGTCAGTGAAAGGGGGAAAGGAACATCTTATCTTCATTGTTTACTGATGAGCGGTATGGTTTTACCCCAGCGCAACGCCTTGGCTGACACGAGTAAAAGAAACCAGACCACCCCTAATTATGGTACCGTTAGGAGTCTCCCTTCGAAGTCAGGAAATGCCTTCCTTTGAGTCCAGGGGTAACTATGGCGGGAAGTGCCACGTGTTGAAACCGGTCAGGCGCAAGACAACGACGGTCTTGCTCCCCTCCGCTGGCTGACACCTTCCACGAAGTGAGCTGATTTTCGACGAGCAGGGCTTCTAGTGTTGGTTTAAACAAGTTTATTCAGTAAATTTGGTTTAAACATAAGTTTATTTTAACAAAGGTTACAGTCATGACATGTATACAAAGTTCACAGAAACAGCAACAAGCTAGAAGCTTATAGTGGTGTTCCTGCATGACAGTACAACATAAGGCGGTAACGGCTGAACAATTTGTCTCAATAAACCAAATCTATTAATAACGTAATGAACGTTGCATAATGATTATAAAGAAAGACACTAAAAGGAAGGAAGGAGGGAAAGAAGATGAATAAAAGAAGAGGGATGGGAAGGAGATGTGCAGAAGTTAAAGTTGTTATTATTCTGGTTTGCCCAGTAAATTTCATTGGAATATTGCCGCATACATGAAATACGGAACATGGAGCACAACAGGCTTTTCTAGTGTTGCATTCACTGCTGTTGGAAGTCCAACAACAGACATGGTTTTAGAGTAATGATGGATTTTAAGCTGTACAAATCGCAGCTGTGAAAAATTCCGCCCTGCGTGGTCTCCAAGAGAGAGAGAGAGAGAGAGAGAGAGAGAGAGAGAGAGAGAGAGAGAGAGAGAGAGAGAGAGAGAGAGAGAGAGAGAGAAAGAGAGAGAGAGAGAGAGAGAGAGAGAGAGAGAGAGAGAGAGAGAGAGAGTTGGAGCGAGAGGAGCAGAAAATGTGAGAGAAAGCAAAACCGATCAATAATTTACCCCCGACCGTCAACTGTGATTGTTATCCCGTCTCGCCCCGTGTTTCCAATGAGTGTCGCGGCTACTGAGATTGATCACGCCATTTAAGCTTTGGCGTGTGGTTTATTGACAGCAAAAAGGAGGGAGTTACTCCAGTAAATTACTCCACTAGCCCACCCCGAGGCTTGCTTCAGGGAGTCAAGTGATCTTTAATTCTTTTCATGACGGTGGTTAACCAACCCACCCGTGCTGTTTGTAAGACGGCTGCGTGAAAAAGACGTTCACCTTTCTCCCACCTACGGCGGCGCCCTGTATTCATGTACAGTAAAACCTCCCACTAACGACCTTGAAAATGTTCAGAAGAATCGGTCGTAAAAAGGAGGGGTCTTTATTGGGAGTTTGGGAGGTATAATTTTGTTTCACAGAGAGGCAATTGTTTGGCAGTTTAGTCTTGGTAGTTGCTTCGTTAACCCATTTTTGTTCCCATTTGGTGTGCGTATGGATTAGCATGATGTATACATATGCATACACCAGAGCACAGACGGGCAGACATAAAACACACATACACACACACACATACACACACACATACACACACACACACACACATACAGGCGCGCGCGGTCTCATAGGTAAAACTCGGTAAGGTCAATGTCTGTAAACTGGGACGGGACGACAAGAGTTTCCTCTCAGACATCAAAGGAGACCGTCCCATAAATACAAGTCGCGTAAGGCGAAATTACTACATTTAGTCAGTCCGCCGCTAGTGCAAAAGGCAGTGAAAGCGGCGAGCCTGTTTGGCGCGGTAGCGGTTGCGCTGTGCTTCATAGCACGCTTTACTGTACCTCTCTTCGTTTTAACTTTCTGAGCGTGTTTTTAATCCAAACATATCATATCTATATGTTTTTGGAATCAGGAACCGACAAGGAATAAGATGAAATAGTTTTTAAAACGATTTCGGAAATTTAATTTTAATCATAATTTTTATATTTTTAATCTTTTAGAGCTTGTTTTTAATCCGAATATAACATATTTATATGTTTTTGGAATCAGAACATGATGAAAAGTTAAATAAAAGTAATTTTGGATCGTTTTATAAACAAAATAATTTTAATTACAATTTTCAGATTTTTAATGACCAAAGTCATTAATTAATTTGTAAGCCTCCGTGCTGAAATGCAATACCGAAGTCCGGCCTTCGTCGAAGATTGCTTGGCCAAAATTTCAATCAATTTGATTGAAAATTGAGGGTGTGACAGTGCCGCCTCAACTTTTACAAAAAGCCGGATATGACGTCATCAAAGACATTTATCGAAAAAAAATGGGGATATCATACCCAGGAACTCTCATGTAAAATTTCATAAAGATCGGTCTAGTAGTTTACTCTGAATCGCTCTACACACACACACACGCACAGACACCCCCCACACACACACACACACACACACACACACACACACACACACACATACACCACGACCCTCGTCTCGATTCCCCCTCTATGTTAAAACATTTAGTCAAAACGTGACTAAATGTAAACACTTGCTCATTGGCAATTATGAGCACAAACTCACAGAATAGGTACACAGCAATTCATTATTGAGTTGTTGTTTTAACTGCCCCTACTCAACCTCTCCCTCCCCCCCCCCCCCCCTCCTCCTACTTCGAGGGCAGTTCTTCAGTGACAGCAATAGGTGCGAAGAAGACAGCCGTAGGCCACTGGACTTGCACGCACTACTGACTACAGACTACCACCCCTGACTTGATGCGTGACTAATGGCGTGCGTGTTACGCGTGTGCTGGGTAATAACGAATGTTGACACTCACTGGTAAAAAGATCCAAGTCATTATTGACCCTATGATGGTAGGTCGGTCGTCTGAAAAGGGAGGGTGTCGTTCTTGGGAGGTTAGTTACAGTGTGAAAAGCATCCGTGCCGAGAAACTCTCTTGGGAGAGGTCGTTACGGGAGGTTCCTCTGTATTATCGAGATCCCGCGCCATAGCTTTGGCGGAGACTATGACGGCTTACTAGTGCCAAAACTGAAAATTAGTCATTGACACGTGAAAATTAGTAATTAACATGTGAAAAGTACTAATTTTCACGAGAAAATTACAATTGTGTCATGAAAATTACTAATTTTAAGAGTTAATGACTAATTTTTTTAAATGTTAAGGACTTATGCTCTGTGTTGGCTCGCTTCCTTACGGCTTACTAGCGCCAAAACTAAAAATGAGTCACTTTTGCGTGTTACTTACTAATTTGTATGTGCCTCGTGACTGTCGAGGCTCAATGGGCATGCGCGACTGTTACACCGGCCTCAGCAAAATATCTCTCGATTCAAAACTGTTCTGGTCCATTGGCATAGTTCTTTAATCCGATGCAAATTAACAATAAGAGCTGAGCGCATGTGTAGAGAACCTTGACATACAGTTGTCTGTCCGATAGCTTGTTGAATAACGAATTATATCGAAAGATATTTGTGAAAGTCCGAGAGTCTCGGCCGTCTGCAAGTGGTCGGACCTTTAGCACATCCGGCCGGCCGCCATTTTTCCTCTTTCTGTTCGAACATTTTCGGATCGATTGTCCTTCACTAATACACTACATAGTAAATTGATGGGTGTGGTAGTGGAAACAAATAAGAGGTACAGCTTTCTGCCCGACAACTTGTCGAATAAGGAATTATATTAAAAGATATATGTGAAAGTGTGAGACCACAGCCGATCATAAGTCCGTCTGCTACGAACAGCTTCGATTCAAAAGTTTTCGGGGTCGAAGATACCCCAAAACAACGTTAAGGAAAGCGCTAAAGCAGAAAACTGTGACATGCATCTTCATGTCGGATAACACACACACACACACACACGCACACACACACACACACACACACACACACACACACACACACATACACACACACACACACACACACTGTTGAGTTGCCGGGATTGGTAAGTGATTCTTTGTGAAGCTTTTCTCGAAGCTATGATTGAATCGATGAGAAGCAGACTTTCAAGTGTAGGGCCGTTGCATTGGATGATCAATCTTTACTAAACGACATACATACGCTGTGTTTGGCGAATGTTTGGTGTGTTATGTGGCCCATGTCGCGTCCATGTCTGTGGCGGGGGATCCTTTCCTGACAGAACATGATTATCCATTCATCTGGAGAACCACTTGTGACAGACCGACTTGACTTCTTTTTGCAGCACGCCAAACTATTGCAATTTTTTTCTTTTCATTCTTCAATTGATTTATTGAAGCTGGTTAAAGTTGCTTAACGTGCTGAGGCTGAGGTCCATTGGCGGAGGGCAGTAGCAAAAACAGGTGGAGGTGGGGGTAGATGGCTTGGAGGGGCGAGAAATATGGCTGTTGTCTTGGCGACAGCTGAATAAGATCTGCTACCCAGAGCGTACGAACATGCGGTGCGCCGATGTCTTGGCGACAGCTGAATAAGATCTGCTACCCAGAGCGTACGAACATGCGGTGCGCCGATGGCGTTGTTGACACGATGAGAGAACCCCCCGCGGGTTAGGGGAAGTCCCATATTGGTTGGGACGAGAAAGAATTTACCCGATGCTCCCCAGCATGTCGTAAGAGGCAACTAACGGATTCTGATTCTCCTTTTACCCTTGTTAAGTGTTTCTTGTATAGAACATAGTCAATTTTGTAAAGATTTTAGTCAAGCAGTATGTAAGAAATGTTAAGTCCTTTGTACTGGAAACTTGCATTCTCCCAGTAGGGTAATATATTGTACTACGTTGCAAGCCCCTGGAGCAAATTTTTGATTAGTGCTTTTGTGAACAAGAAACAATTGACAAGTGGCTCTATCCCATCTTCCCCCCTTTCCCCGTCGCGATATAACCTAACGACGTTAAACACCAAATGAAGAAAACGATGAGAGAAAGGGTTTTATGGTTTGAGCACCTAACAATAAATGCGCAGGCAGCCAGTCAGTCACGCAACGATCAATTTTGTCGGCTGCTATGGCTAATGTTTCCAGGTCTTGCTTTGTTCAACCATGCGCAGCAATTTGCACACATTTCGGAGCGTGAGAATAACTAATAACTAAGGTACGTGAGAATGTTAGAATAAATAATGATTACCCCATGAGCTTTTAACATACTGTGACTAATACACGAGTAAATATCCCTAGTGATTCCCTATTGCCTCGTAAGTTCAGTGGTAAGAGATCGCATGATCTGTGAAATGAATAGGTGGGCTACAATCAAGATTTAAAACTTTAAAAAGAAAGTCCCTTCCATTGTTTTTTTTTCTCGTCCAACACTGCTTCAACGAACAGGTAAACAGGTAAAGAAGGATTATTCCCTATATAAATAGAACGAGATCAGACTAGTAAGTGATGTTCCTCTTTCGGACAATGTTAACGTTGTATTGCTCGTGCACAGAGTGTTACCAACTAACAGAAACGACTTTTCCAACAAGTAGCTCACGTATGTGAAAGTACGAATATTTTTGTTTAGTAAGAGTTTGATCAAAGTGTTGTTGTTTTTGTAATGGAAAGGAAGATTAGATTGTCTATTGCAGAACTCTCTGAACGCAGATTTTTTTTCTTTGCCCCGCTTATGAACAGAAAGGAACAACATTATAATGTCCATACCCAAACTACTTGTAATAAACTGAACAAAAAAGTGTTGCACCCATTTTCGTGCCCCAACTAAAACATTCACTCCCGTGTCATTTTATGCAAACTTTATTTAAATGCCCTTCACTTGGCTACCGGGAACACATTGGATCGAAGTAAGTTTACCCCCCAAATCGACCTGACAATAACGTCAGGTACCAATTAAAAAATCGACACAAATTCAGAATAGTCGCAGCTTGGCAACTTTTACATACGAGAAGAAAGAAAAATTACTTATCTATCCAGGACAGATTGTTGTATTTTGCTTTCTTGCGTGTCTCTTGTAGGAAGAGGTGCCACCTCAATGGAGAGAAGGCATCATCATCAAGATTCCAAAGAAAGGGGATCTTCGAGACTGTGGAAACTACCGAGGGATCATGCTGCTGTCCGTGCCAGGGAAGGTTCTCAACCGAATCCTTTTGGATAGAATGAAGGAGGCAGTTGACACCAAGCTCAGGGATGAACAGGCGGGTTTCAGGAAGAACAGATCCTGTCCTGACCAGATTGCCAGTTTACGCATCATAGTGGAGCAGTCGCTGGAGTGGAAGTCTCCTCTATACATCAACTTCATTGATTATGAGAAAGCCTTCGACAGCGTGGACAGAGAGTCACTGTGGAAACTCATGCGGCACTACGTCATTCCAGAGAAATTCATCTCCCTCATCCGGGGCACCTACCAGGATATGAAGTGTAGAGTCGCACATGCTGGCCAGCTATCCGACAGTTTTGAGGTGAAAACGGGGGTACGACAAGGATGTATACTGTCACCATTCCTATTTCTTCTGGCTATCGACTGGATCATGAAGACCACAACAGCAGGCAGGAGAAATGGGATACAATGGACACTCTTCGATCAACTGGAAGACCTCGACTTTGCGGATGATCTTGCCCTCCTTTCCCACAACCATGCCCAAATGCAAGACAAGACTACTCACCTGGAGACAATATCAGCCGGTGTAGGACTCAAGATCAACAAGAGGAAAACCGAATTGATTAAGACCAACACCACAGCCGACAATCCGGTGATGATCAATGGGGAGCCCATCAAGGAAGTGGAGTCCTTTATTTACCTGGGGAGCATCATTGACGGACAAGGAGGCTCGGACAGGGACGTCAAAGCAAGGATTGGGAAAGCACGGGGAGCCTTTGTCATGCTAAAGAAGATCTGGAGTTCCAAGGAGATTAGCCAAAGGACGAAGCTTCGGATCTTCAATTCAAACGTCAAGTCTGTTCTTCTCTATGGGTGTGAGACATGGAGGACAACAGAGACCATGCTGGGAAAGATCCAAATCTTTGTCAACACCTGCTTGAGGCGCATCCTAAACATCAGATGGACGGACAGAATCCGAAATGAAGACCTTTGGCAGAGAGCTGACCAGAAACCAGCGGCGCAGCAAATTCTCCGGAGGAAATGGGGCTGGATAGGGCACACCCTGAGAAAGCCAGCATCCAGTATCACGAGGCAAGCCCTGAAGTGGAATCCACAAGGGAAAAGGAAGAGAGGCCGGCCGCGCAACAGCTGGAGACGAGACACTGAAGCAGAGATCAACAGGCAGGGGAAGACCTGGAGCCAGATCGAAAGGGCAGCCCAGGACCGTGTCGGATGGAGAATTGTCGTCGATGGCCTGTGCTCCCCCGGGGGTTCATAATGGCCTAAGAAAGTAAGTAAGTGTCTCTTGTGTTATGTCATTTCTACTGATGCAGGTGGGAAACTCACGAGCAGTAGAAAACGAGAGGATTTTGCGTCCATTTTGATGGGTACCATGAAAAAAGCGCTATATTTCAGCAATGCCTAAATGGATTGATTTGAAAGTTGAAGTCTACATACGGGACCTACCCTGGGTGAAATGTCAGATCACTACATGCTTGTACTCAGATGTTATGCACTCTTCCGGAAAATGTTTTTAAACCCGCTACAGGTTAGTAAATTTACATCCTAATAAAACATGACTTTGCATGCATACAGACAAATGGTAGTTACAAGAACTGCCAAAGTTTCATTTGAGTATGACGACTGACAGACATTTGCAATCCTCAAACAATAATGGATCGTGTTTACAGGACTAGGAAACGTAAACTAGTGATTGTATGTATATGAAACTTTGGCAGTATTTGTAGCATTTATTTGTCTGTACGCATGCAAAGTCCTGATTTTTTAGGATGTAAATCTTTGAACTTATGACACGTTTTAAAACATTTTCCGGAAGATTGCTTATCATCTCAAAAAATATCTATAACAATACGAAATTTTACCAGATGTATGTCACGCATGTAGACTTAAGATCCTAAACGTTTTGAAGCAATCAAGTTACATGAGGACATGTCCACTTAAATAAAATCATGTTCTCATTACCCGATCAGATATCGCCTAGCTTAACAGATTTGTAATTGAATGTGCCCTGGCGTTTAGGGCGTGAGACAAAAATTAGGAGTCGGATAAAGAAGTCGCAACTGCATTTCTGTCAAACGGACCACGCCTACGCACCCACCCGTATGCGTTCCAGTTGACGCTCTGCATAAGTGTCAGTGACTCCTGTCGCCTCTGCTATGTAAACCTGTTCCGCGCGTGACACCCATACATTAACGAGGGGTCTTCTGGGGGTACCTCAAAGTCATCACAGCTTTATTCCGCTGGGTTGATTTTAACAAGGCGTTATTATTAGTTCTTCATGGTTTGGAATACACTATGTACAAACATTATCGATTATGACACTTCTTCACTGGGGGGTGTGTGTTGTATGTTTATCTCTTTCTCTGTCTCTTTCTTTCTCTCTCTCCCTTTCTCTCTCTCTCTCTCTCTCTCTCTCTCTCTCTCTCTCTCTCTTCTCTCTCTCTCTCTCTCTCTCTCTCTCTCTCTCTCTCTCTCTCTCTCTCTCTCTCTCTCTCTCTCTCTCTCTCTCTCTCTCTCTGCAGTTACTCCGTCTCCTTGATCTTGATCGGTGCGCAAGAATGCTACCTATTATGCGACCTGTCTATAAAGAGATTTTGCTGTGTTTGATTGTTTTTTGTGTGTGTGTCTGAAACGCTGCGCAGCTTTGGTTCATTGATTCTTTCAAGCTGCCCTTTTTCAGGAGTGATATGCTATCCGAGTGTTGCGTTTTCACATGTCTCTCTTCAGGCCGTTCTTTATTTTTGTTTTCTTGTAATTGCTTCGTGATCCATGTACACTCGTGTGTGTTAACTCATGTGTTGTCTCTGTGAGTCTGTCTGTCACTTCCTCTTTCTCGGGTTGTGTGTGTGTGCGTGTGTGTGTGTGTGTGTGTGTGTGTGTGTGTGTGTGTGTGTGTGTGTGTGAATAGAATAGAATAGAATAGAATAGAATAGAATAGAATAGAATAATGTTTATTGTCATGAACCAGTAAAGTTATTGACACAACAAACAACAAATAATGCATTATACAATGCTAAAACAATCCGTAACAAATTTGCCAAGACGAACTTGAACTTCGTCTTCTAAAAATAAGTTACTTGGATTTTTGTTAGCATATTTCATATTGATATGTGAAGCATCTTCTTTAAATTCATCCCTTAATTTAACATATTTATTGCATTTATCTAGAAAATGTATTTCATCTTCTATGACATTGTGTGTGTGTGTGCGTGTGTGTGCGTGTGTGTGTGTGTGTGTGTGTGTGTGTGTGTGCGTGTGTGGGTGTGTGTGTGCGTGTGTGTGGGTGTATGGGTGTGTGGGGGGGTGTATGGGTGTGTGTGTGTGTGTGTGTGTGTATGGGTGGACCTAACGATACTTCCTTGAAAAATAAAGTTTTCGAGTTCAAATTGTGTTATGTATGCATGGCTTCTGGTCGATGTGTTGCGGCATGTTATGGGGTCCGAGGTGTGTGGATGACAAATAATGAAATAGAGTTTATCAGTTTAACATCAACGGTGACAGCTGTGACCGATCATGGCCACGGTTTGACAAAAGGCGTCAAGGAGATGATTAACGCGGCAGGTGGTGGGGTGTTAGTGTTGGAGAAGATAATTTCGGATGAGTTTGGAGAAGGTGCTTTTTCCACATGATTTTGTTTTTTACGACGAAGTACAAAAAAGTGTTCTAATATATACTCCATAAAATGAGCATAGTAAATACGATGAATAATTGCCAGCAAAGTTAGCACCTTGTATCCCCTTTGAGAGGATGGGGTGGTAGTGGAGGTGGAAGGGGGCGGAGACGGGGGTGGGTGGGGGGGGGTCAGGGAAGAGAAGAAGGTGTCTTTTTGACCGGTGTTAATTTCGATCCGTCGTGCCCAATAAAGCAGGTCACAGTAAAACGATTGCTTTTGTAATTGAAGCAACACTTACGCTGAGTGTCATATCCTTTACATGTAAGAGCGAATGTTTTGCAAGGAATCCTTTACAAGGCTTCTCCTTCATGTATGTAGGATGATAAAACAAATGTTTATTTTCTTACTCCTCCTCCCTAACACCCACACTTCATCTTCCCTTCACTTTCATCAACGGGGATGGAATCTCGGACAAAGAGACAGACAGGCAGACACAAAGGTAGCGGTCGATAAGAGGACACAGAAGGCGATATGCTCACCTAGGGCAACAAAAACCCAACTGGTCTGACATCAAGCCACCAAACATCTTAGAATGTTTGGTGGCGTCTTGTCAAACCAGCTTTTTTTGTCGATCCGAGAGGAGCATAATCTTCTTCTGATTCATCTTTATCGACCGAAGGCCGAAAGTAAATGATTGCAATCGTTGTCCTTGGAAACACGAATCTAAAGCCGCAATGGTTCCACATATCAAATGAGCAGGCCTGAACAGCTTTTACCTTGACAACCCACGCTTCACCTGAAGCTCATGATCAAACCCATTCACTACTTCGATTTGTCATATATGTACATTTCGTTGATCGCTGTGTTTGGGTTGTTTCATTGCAGCATGACCCAGTCAGAGACTATAGAGTGACCCAGTGAAACATTCTCTGAATTTGATACAAAAGTATGTATGGCTCAGATTGTCCCGCTTTTGGGGGCCCGGTAGCTCAGTTGGTAGAGCACTGAACTTGTGATCGGATGGCCGCAGGTTCGGACGGGACGGACACGGGTCAACTTTATGTGAATACACAGAGACAGACACTATATCCCACCCCCGTGTCACCACAATGGCACGTAAAAGACCTCGGTCATTCTGCTATAAATGCAGATAGCTGATGCCACCTAAACACGCATACACTTGTGTATCTCATCAAAATCCGTGAGGGCGTAACAACTCGAATTATCATATAACCCATATCATGTCCTTAACACTGTCTACCCCACCTATGTTGACCTTTTTTTTTAGCCGAGACCAGCTGTGCTGCAGCAGATCCCCCAGAATTGTAGTAACTGTGTAGCTACTGTGTATCAACACGCTAGAATGCAGGCGTTAGGTGAACGTTACAGGAAGCGACTGAAGCTAACAGTCTGAGCTATATAATTATCCGTACCTGGTCAGATAGAGCCATGTGAGTGGGTACGGATATATCAGTTAAGAGGCGAAATATTTAACCTGTAGGACAGTAAGCATTCTCTCTTTCCATTGTCCCGCTCGTATATTTACATTTAGCGGGCGGGCGTGTGTGTGTGTGTGTGTGTATGTGTGTGTGTGTGTGTGTGTGTGTGTGTGTGCGTCCGTTCGTGCGTGCGTTCATGCGTGTATGTGTGTGTGTGTGTGTGTATGTGTGTGTATGTGTGTGTGTGTGGACCCTTTCTTGCTGGAACGCCGAAGAAGAAGAAGAAGGACCCTTTCTTGACCGAAAACGATGATCAATTAATCTGGGAAAGCACTATTGACAGACCGACTGGACTTCTTTTTGCAGCACGTTAAACAGTTGCAATACTCTTTTTTTTTCTTAATCTTCAAGTAATGTGTTGAAGGAGGTTACTTTTGCTTGACGTGTATGGGAGCTGGGGTGCGCGTGTGCATTGGCGGAGGGCAGCAGGGCCGGACCCAGGGGGGTGTTCCAGGGGTTCCGGAACCCCACCCCTGGAAAAAGCATGTACCTTGCTTTGAGTGTTTGTTTTTTTAAAATACATTTTGTGTGTGTCTCTAACAAATTTTATTCAATGTGAAATCCGATGAGAAAAAGGTACCCCCCCCCCCCCCCTCCCCCACCAACTCACACTGACAGGCCTTAACCCTCAAAACAAGGCCCAGAATGCACCAGATTGCACAGATTTTTAACCGTTTTTCAAAAATTTTCCGGGGGAGCATGCCCCCGGACCCCCCTTGTGGCTTCGCCACTTCGCTGATTTGCCCCCCCCAAAAAAAGGAGGACCCCCCCCCCTTACAACTCATTTGGTCCGGCCCTGGGCAGTGGTATAAGGATGGTAGAGGTGGCGGTAGAGGAGGAGCGAGTAGGATGGCTGTTGTCATGGCTACGGCTGAACAAGAATCTGCCGCCTGGATCAGTCGCATGCACAAACAGAAGCGCTGATGGCGTTGTTGACACACAGAGAAACAGAGTGTTATTGTTGACTAAGCACCTAACAATATGAATCCAGAAAGCCAGTCAGTCACGCGTCGATTAAATCGGCTGCTATGGCAAATTGTTTACATGCCTTGTGCACACATTCAGGAGCGGCTCGTAAGTGAGGAGCCGGAACATGGGAATGCGATACTCCTTGTAAAGCTGCATGTTGATTCGCCCTCCTGTGTCGACAGGGGGAAGGGTATCACGGTTCATCCAAGAACAGAACCAAAAAGGAAGGGGAAAATAAGCCCGGTTAGAACTAAGGTGGTCACGGTAGGGTGATTTATGTGTAAGGAGAGAGCTTTGACGGTTTTTTAACCGCAGAGGTATCCACTGGTATCGTGTTTTTTTCTCAGGTACACCATGTCACATATTGTGTGTGGAAGTTCGTGTTCCAGAATGTACACAAAACGCTACTGTCCTGTCAAAAATAATCTTCAATTAGTTTTTCAACATGACAAAGTGAAACAATGCCTTTTGTGTTTTGGAAATAACTTGACATGTCCACAAACACATAAGCTTTGCCTCTCTCTCTCCCCCTTTCTCTCTCTCTCTCTCCCCCTTCTCTCTCTTTCTCGCTCCTCTCTCTCTCTCTCTCTCTCTCTTCCCCCCCCTCTCTCTCTCTCTCTCTCTCTCTCTCTTTCTCTCTCTCTCTTTCTCGCTCCTCTCTCTCTCTTTCTCGCTCCTCTCTCTCTCTCTCTTTCTCTACCCCCTCTCTCTCTTTCTATCCCCCCCTGTCTCTCTCTATATCCCTCTTTCTCTCTCTTTCTCTCTCTCTCTCTTTCTCTCTCTCTCTCTCCCCTCTCTCTTTCTCTCTCTCTTTCTCTCTCTCTCTCTTTCTCTCTCTCTCTCTCTCCCCTCTCTCTTTTTTCTCTCTCTCCCCCTCTCCCTCTCTCTCTCTCTTTGTCTACTCTCTCTCTCTTTCTCCCCCCTCTCCCCTCTCTCTCCCCCCTCCCTCTCTTTCTCCCCCCCTCTCTTTCTCCCCTCTTTAATCTACTACCCTCGTTAAATAAAGAATTGTCATTGTCTCCTCTCTCTCTCCCCCTCTCTCTCTCCCCTCTCCCCCCTCTCTCTCTTTCTCTACCCCCTCTCTCTATCTCTCTCTCTTTCTCTCTCTCCCCCTCTCTCTCTTTGTCTACTCTCTCTCTTTCTCCCCCCTCTCTCTCTCCCCTCTCTCTCCCCCCTCTCTCTCTTTCTCTCCCCCTCTCTCTCTCTGTCTCTGTCTCTTTCTGTCTCTCCCCCCTCTCTCTTTCTCTACCCCCTCTCTCTCTCTGTCTCTCTTTCTCTCTCTCTCTCTCTTTCTCTCCCCCTCTCTCTCTTTCTCTCCCCCCCTCTCTCTCTTTCTCTCTCTCTCCCCGTCTCTCTCTCTTTTTCTCCCCGCTATCGCTCTCTCTATCTCACTCTCTCTCCCCCCACTCTCTCTTTCTCTCCCCCCCTCTCTCTCTTTCTCTCCCCCCTCTCTCTCTTTCTCTACCCCCTCTCTCTCTATCTTTCCCCCCTTTCTCCCCTCTCTCTCTCCCCCCGCTCTCTCTTTCTCCCCCCTCTCTCTCCGTCTCTCTCTCTCTCTTTCTCTCTCTCTCTGTCTCTCTCTCTCTCCCTCTCTTTCTCTCTCTCTCCCTCTGCCTCTCTCTCTCTCTCTCTCTCTCTCTCTCTCTCTCTCTCTCTCTCTCTCTCTCTCTCTCTCTCTCTCTCTCTCTCTCTCAACAAAGACCCCCGTGTGACGGACGTGCACATCCCTACACCTAGCTGTGTGCACAGACTGACTCGCTATCGGACTTCCAGTAGCAAGAATCTTTTCGCGATCGTGCATGTTTCGGTATCCAGAAAGCTTTGTACGTCGACATCCCAACCCCACAACACCCTTTCGCTAAAAACCATTCAGTGTTTCCGCGAATAAAACATTCTGATTCTGATTCTGATTCTCTCTCTCTCTCTCTCTCTCTCGCTGTCTGTCGATATCTCTATCTGTCTCTCTGTATCTGTCCCGGTTTGTTTTCCTGTATGTCTGTCTGTCTGCCTGCCTGTCTTTGTCTCTGTCTGTCTCTGTCTCTCTCCCCCTCTGTCTCTGTCTCTGTCTCTGTCTCTCTCTCTTTCTCTCTCTCTCTCTCTTTCTCGCTCTCTCTAGCTGTCACTCTTAGTTATGAACACGATAATTATGCCAATTCTATTTAAATAATCTTACTCCAGACAAACACGTTATAGCTACAAAGATTTGCTAACTTAGTTTTGAGATAGGAACACACGTATTTAACCTGATTTCTTCATGCTTTTTGACGATTACCGTGTATCGCACCGAAGGATTTTATCCCGACGGAGGCTTACGCGTCCATTGTGAAACACTGCGGACTCAGTCGGTGACATTGATCGGAATTTAAACAGGCTGTAAATAGAGAAGTCAGGCCTTTAGCTCACTTGTGAATATGATTATCATATCAGCTCACGGAGGAGTGAATTGTAAGTATACCCTATCAAAGCCACTCAGCGATCGCACCTGAGAGAAGCGTATTGAAATCAAACTGATCGAGGCCCATTTAAACTTTAAAAACCTTCGTTTGGACCAGGTCTTGCTTTGTGTTACAACCACATAACAGATCAGGATAATAAAAAGACGCACACGATCGGGTTGCTGGAGGTGAAAACAACCACATAACAGATCAGGATAATAAAAAGACGCACACGATCGGGTTGCTGGAGGTGAAAGGAGATTGCCCTGTATAGTGGCCAGAATTGAAAAGTAATATTCCTCGTAAGGTGTTTTTTGTACAAAGCTGTTGACTCGCCCCAATCCCTCATGAATGACTCCTGTGTTGATAGGGGGTAGGCGTTCAGATTATTCCAGAACAGTACAGAAGGGGAAGGAGAAAATAACTGAAGCCGTTAGAACTGAGGAGGCGCAGGTTGATTTATGTGTAAAGAGAGAGCTTTGAAGTTGTTGTCCCCTGAGGCATCTACGATTTTTAATGTACACACTGTCACATAGCTGTGGAGGTTTTTGTTCCAGACCTTACAGAAAAAAGCAGCTGCTCTGTCAACAAAAAAACACAATTAATTTTGCAATATGCCTCAGCAAAGCACTAGCACTATCTTGTGTGCTTTGGAAATGAAGTGTCAACAAACACATTAGTTTCTTGGGTTGGTTTTTCCCTCTCGCACGGGGTGTATGAGGCTGGATTTGATCAGTAATGAACCAGAGATTAAACAGACAGTGTATCTCTAAAGCACAAAATCTAGGCGACAACACTGACTATATTTATGTCATTAGCCAAGAAAGAGGCAGGAGATTCACCACAGTATCGATTACACACAAACCAACACAGTGGTCGTGTCCCCATCACATGACAGCATAAGTTCACTCAGACACGCAGAAACACCCAAATCCCAGTGATAAAAACATAGCTGACAAGAGCACCATCTGGCCAGTTTTGTGGATATCATTAAAACAAACAAATGACAGACCCGGAAAGTCAGTCACTCACTCAGATTTGGTTTAAACACATTACTGTGACATGAAACAATTAACAGTGTGCAACGAGGACAAACAAACTAAAGCAAAACAGCTTATTATATGTTACGTGACTAAAACAA
>NW_027125920.1:25000-44612 GCF_037325665.1 Littorina saxatilis
TTGCATAGACCCTCCACGCACTACCATGGACAACTGCACAATTACAAATGAGAAATGGCACGTGAAACCGAAAGAGGCATTGACATGTGTTCCATTGTCATGTTTTTTCATGACAAATTAGCCTATTAACACAGCGTGGATTTCAAGCCCTTGAGACCACTTTCTGTCGCCGGCTGTCTTGCCTTGCCTTGGCAATTAACTTACTTGTGTGTGTCATAGTGTGATCATAGAGAGAGAGAGAGAGAGAGAGAGAGAGAGAGAGAGAGAGAGAGAGAGAGTTACAGAGAGAGAGAGAGAGGGAGGGGGGAATAGAGAGAGAGAGCGAGATAGAGAGAGTGAGAGATAGAGAGCGCAAGATAAAGAGAGCGAGAGAGAGAGAGAGAGGCGAGAGAGACAAAGAGAATGAGAGAGAGACAGACAGACATAGACACAGACCTACAGAGAAAGAGAGAGAGGGTGCGAGACAGAGAGAGAGAGGGGGTGCGAGACAGAGAGAGAGAGAGGCAGACAGACAGACAGATAGACAGACATGTAGAGCCAAAGAAAGGGAGAGAGATACAGACAAAAAAGAGCTACTTTTGTGCGATGAAGATACACCTTGTTTTGGTTTTATTTGCATGGTTTTTACAGCTATGACAACTGATGTCTAAACACACGATTAACTCGTCAATATATTCACAAATAACGAGCACAGCAGGTGTTGCATTGGCAGAGAGTGCTCATTCGTGTAATGAACACCTGATACTTTTTTTATTACCTTTTGAAATTAAAAAAAGCTTGTTGCGCAAGCTTGAAAGGAGCAAATCAATTTTATATGTAACATGTGGGAACTGCTGAATACATATGGACATGACTAACAGACTCGGTTTCAAAGCAGAAATAGAAATTGAATTAGAAACAGCGTGCCAGGGAATATCAGCGGGTCGTCTTTCAAGTCTGTCGTTTTAAATCATGTACCCGTTATTGCACCGCGACACATGAACTGAGTGTTTATCTAATCGGCGTCAAAAAGGCAGGCGATTATGTGACATAAAAGTGTTGAACACAAAAAGGAAGCTGTGCGAGATATTGAGTAAGTTCGGGGCCATTCCTCCGGCAGGACGCGGTATTTTGATTACATGCACAAAACCGGAACAACTGCTGGCACACAAGGGTCAAGGTGGGTGGAGTCTTTTCCTTCTAAATAGATATCTGTGCCTTGTGGTAAACTATTCGTTCTTGAACTTTTTCTGTCTGTCTCTGTGTGTCCGTTTTTGCACCTCGCCCGTCCATTTGCATATTGTGCCGTCTGTTTGAAATGTAGGTATGTCTCACACGGATTGTATAGGCATGGATAAAAATGTCCATCAAATACCCGTGTGACTTGGAACAAAGGCCGTGAAAGGTGAATGCTCGCCCTAATAGGCTTGAGGTTTGCTGGTCGATGTGAATGCGTGATAATTATATTGTGTAAAAAATTCCATCTCACACGGCATTAATAGGTAACATTTGAATACATGTTTGTTCACACCCTTGGTAATTAATACGAATATAATACAAATACGAATACGAATAAACTTTGTCATGAAACGTAGACGGTAGTGTTTATAAGACACGGGAAGATAAATAACCAAATGATAACATTGTTTCTTTTTGTTTGAACCAATTATATACAAAATAATTCTCCTAATTTAGGTTGTACTTTCGACCACAACGCCTTTCGAGAAGAAATGGACCATTTGACTGCAGATCTCCAGGTCCTGTCTACATTGGTACAATGCTAGCTGCGTGCCATGCCATGCCAGACTGAACGGTTGAAAAATGAGAGCGTGACAGTGCCGCCTCAACTTTCACGAAAAGCCGGATATGACATCAAAGACATTAATCCAAAAAATGAAAAAAACATTCGGGGATATCATACCCAGGAACTCTCATGTCAAATTTCATAAAGATCGGTCCAGTAGTTTGGTCTGAATCGCTCTACACGCACGCACACACGCACACACATACACCACGACCCTCGTTTCGATTCCCCCTCGATGTCAAAACTTGACTAAATGTAAAAAAAGTACAACCCAACTGTGAGTGTGATCAATGCAGCATATACCCATGCTTTTTTGTGACACTGATGCCGACAGTCCTATCAATTTTCTCACAGAAAAATAAAAACAAAACATTAAAGCAGTCGCAAACTATAAGGTTATGAAGAATATGAAATTTGGACTGTACAAAAGTAACCCATTGCCTAGCACTGACTGTGATTTCTTCAACTGATCAAGTTCTGAGGGCACAGACAGAGACTGCACAGTGCGTGTATGGTGTGTCTTCGCCAGACTTTTTTCCCCGTTAATTTCATATGTGCAGCATTTACTCCATTTGAAGCATTCAACAAAAAGTAAAATAAACGAAAGAAACAAACATCTCTATGAGATATGATGTTTTCGGTTGTTTTCTATCTGAAGCAAACGATATTTTTTTCTTATTTTCGCCCCGAAGATATCGGGCGTTGGCATTCACACCAAAACCTCAAGTTCTCGAAGTCCAGATTAAAATTTGCAAAGGATCGAAAAAAAAACAGGAAAAATATGCACAAAAGTGAACTTACAGTAGCCTTAGATAACTGTAGGTATCCAGGGTGGTTGTCTTCGAATTCGAAACGTCACAAAAAAAGAGATCTTGGCCTCTTGGAAGTTGACAGTACACTGATACACAACCGGCTACGTTGCTACCACACCTCCCATGTGCCTGTTCTGGATATGCCCAGCGTATATCTCACCTGTGTTCATAATAGCAAGCGGCTTCTTGCTGCTATTTTGGAATCCCGACGATTGTTCGCACAGCCCAAGCCCCAGTTGCAGAACCGGTTCCACCACTGTGGCCATCTTCAAAAAAGTCGCCTCTAGAAATCTAAGTTTAGTGGACCAATCACAGTTACAGAAATTTACAAGCAGAGCTGATGAAAACAAATCAGCACAACATTCGAACCTGAAAAGGGCTATCCCCGGATCGGTGATTGCTGTGAATTCAGAGTCTGTATCAGGCGCGAAGAAGTCTCTTCTTATTGAACTTATGCATCACCCTCATAACATGCAGTATTTCTTTCTCGTTTTGTCCGGGACACACGTCAGTGTGTTTTCTCCCTCAAGTGTGGGTGTTTTTGTCATGTGTATGTGGCGGCCGTTTGTCAGTCAGTCAGTGTCAGTTGTTTATGACCGAGTTGGCACCAATGTCTCAATGACAATCATTGTTTATGTAATATCGAGTCAGCAGGCTACGGGTTCGAGTCCTTGCCAATGCAGGCCGCATTCACTGTACGTTTTTACATTAATGTCAAGTTTTGACTAAATGTTTGTGACATGGACGCCGGGGGAATCACTGACGCGCTATTTAGTCCGACCCGGCGTCACTCAGTCAGTGACATCGGCAGGTCATTTTCACTTGTCGTTCGGGCATAACAACTAAGAAAAGAAATAATCAATCAATCAAACAAACAAAAACAAACATACCAAAATAACACCAAGACATTCACATCACTGATACAAAATAAAACATAAGAAAAAAGAGGGAGCCAAAGGCACTCAAACCGGGACATAACTTTGAACTAATAACAAAGAGGAGGAAGCAGACAGTGAAGGCTGGCTACATTGTATAACCACGGTTTGCTCAAGAGTCCGGTTAAACTTTGAGTTTGATCCAACGTAAGCCTATTTAAGTTGTAGCAATTTAAATTGCAGTTAAGCAGAATATTCATGTACAGAGATATACTGACATGCCCTTTCCCTTGTTTTATGTTGCACACACGGCACTGGCAAACACCGTGGGTCACACACACACACACTCAATGACACACACACACTAGCACACGATACCCCCCCCCACACACACACACACACACGCGCGCGCGCACGCTCACACACACACACACCAAATTTACACACTGCACACACACACACGCACACACCGTGGGCACAGAGGTAAATCAGTGCGGTTACTAATGAAAGCCCAAACCGATCTCTGTTATCATCGTTGTGGACCGTGACCGTGCGGAAAGGAGCTGTTTGTCAGTTACGACTGAGTCAGTGGGGCCGGTTCGGGGTGGAGGGGGGGGGGGGGGAGAGGAGGTGCCGTGACAATACGAACTGAGTCGCAGGTTGCAGTTGATTAAAAATCAGCGGCTCCATCCCATTGTTGTTTTTAGTAAATTGTGACCAAGTCGTACTGATGCAGTCAGTGAAGCCGGTTGTTCGCGGGTGTTACTGAATATCCCACTACAGCAGAAGTATGTACAGGTATTAAATACCATATGAATTGTGTGCAGATGATCTAGACTTCAAGAAGAGAGAGAGAGAGAGAGAGAGAGAGAGAGAGAGAGAGAGAGAGAGAGAGAGAGAGAGAGAGAGAGATATATATATATATATATAATTTATGTGAAAAATTATTTCTGATGGGGCTTTTAAATTCTAGGATGAAAAGCAGTAAGATGTTAAATCCATATCCAATCCAAGTTTTCATTGAATAACCAAGATGCAAATCATAAAAGGCACTTCCGCCCACTACTCGAAAGCAGCAACAAGTGAAAATACAGCTCTTCAAAATTTCCGCCTCCCACCCCACCTTCCGTTCAAAATTTTATTAACAAAAATTTTTGTTTGCGTTTTACAGTGTTACATTTCTTTTTTCTTGCATCTTTTGGGAGAGATCAGGGCGCAATTGAACCGTTTTTTATACTTTTTGCTGTGTTCCACATTTGAACCATTCTGAGAGAGAGAGAGAGAGAGACTGAGAGGGACCGGGTCAATCAGGGTCACTTCAGTCGCGACTCACTGTGCTCGCCAGCCGCCGTAACACGGTCTGTCAGTCAAGCCCACCTAATTCTTTCTTCGAATGCATCAAGCCGTCAGTTTTACAGGCCGGTTACAACTCAGTCATGACAGAATAACTGCAGTAAGTGGGGCACCCGGTATACCAGCACGACCTATCTTCTTGCCTACATCATACTCATAATGCCAGTGTGGAGTGGACTCTCGGGCGGGATTCGGCAGTCCCGCCCCGCGGTCCCGATATAAACTGGTCCTACCTGTTCCGCTGCTCACATACCTTGCAGCGGGGTACCCACGCTAGTTTGTATTCGCATTGTGAGAGCCCTTAGTTGAAGACAGTTTCTTTTTTTAAACAGCTCCTGTGTGACATGGTTCAAAAAGCATTCGGGGGTGTCTCAGAAATGTTCACACATTTCGACACGAGCGCAGTGCATGCATTTTTGTGTGAACATAATTATTTTCCGGGCTTTTGTCATACCGGCCACTGCCCTACTGTATGGACTGCGAATACTGGGAACGGCAAGTGTGGTTATAATTATGCACTCACACAATGTGCATTCATTCCTCGATACACTTTGGTGAATGATGTTGCCGTGATTCACATTCGATTTTCAATAATCTTTTAGTGTAGATTTTCTTCTCGATAAAGTTCTATTTGCAACGTAGAAAAGCTCGTGACTTAATCATTCACGTACTTTAACTGAGTGGCGGTTGTTGTTGAACTATGAATGACGCGGTTTTGCGCACGGTAACGTCTCGAAGTAAAGAGGTAAGATTTGACTGACTCATCCCCTCGGCCAACCCCGCTGCGAGAAAAAGAAAAAGAAAAGAAAGAAACAGATTAAAACTTGAAGAAGAATAAGTATGCACGACTAACGACACCAAAGAAGCAAAAGAAGAAGACGGAGAAAAGAATAAAATAGCGGGGATATAGCTCAGTTGGTAGCGCGCTGGATTTGTATTCAGTTGGCCGCTGTCAGCTTGAGTTCGATCCCAGGTTGGGCGGAAATTTATTTCAGAGTCAACTTTGTGTGCTGACTCTCTTCGGTGTCCGAACTCTCCCCCCGTGTACACTACATTGGGTGTGCACGTTAAAGATCCCACGATTGACAAAAGGGTCTTTCCTGGCAAAATTGCTTAGGCACAGTTAATAATTGTCCACCTATACCCGTGTGACTTGGAATAATAGGCCGTGAAAGGTAAATATGCGCCGAAATGGCTGCAATTACTGGCCGTATAAAATTTTCATCTCACACGGCATCACTGCAGAGCGCCTAGAACTGTACCCACGGAATATGCGCGATATAAGCCTCATTGATTGATTGATTGATCTGACCGAATCATAGTGAATGAATCAGTGATGTGTGCGCACGTGTGTCTGTGTCTCTGCCGGGTGTGTTGTGCCACGGGTGTGTCAGTGTATTTGTCAGTTTCTCAGTGCATGTGCCAATGTGTCTTTGCCGGGGTTAGAGAGAGAGAGAGAGAGAGAGAGAGAGAGAGAGAGAGAGAGAGAGAGAGAGAGAGAATATGTGTGTGTGTGTGTGTGTGTCAGCGGTGTGTGTGTGTGTGTGTGTGTGAGAGAGAGAGAGAGAGAGAGAGAGAGAGAGAGAGAGTCGATCATGGAACCCCTTCGCACACTATTGGGTTTACCCATAGATGTGTATTGACGGGATCGCCAACTCGTTGCGCGCGCTCACCAAGTAGCGGAAAGCGGAAAAGACGATTTTGACAGTAACTTTACTTCCGGTGCAGTCTTTCAACACATGGAGAAGAAGGAGAATTTCGAAGGGGAGGTGGAGTTTGTGGCTGAGGTATGTGAAAAGCAAACAAAGCAATACAAAAAGATCATTGCTGATGATTGAAATGAGTCATGTGAATCAACAATAAAGATTGATTGTGGACGGCACGTCATTATTTTTGTTTTTAACACTTGAAACGCGAGAGCATCTGACACACTGGTAAATCCGAAGCTGTGCACTCAAGCTGATCAGCAGATCGTTTTTCTGCAGAATTCTCGCTCACATCGGCCACTATTTTAGCTCAGCGAACCGACAAATTTGCAACAGAACAATTTCTGAGTGTTAGAAATTCGGCTGTAGATTTATAGATACCCTTTCTATTCCATGGTTGTTGTTTTTTCAGGGGGAAAGTACCGACATCTCAATCGCTGAAAAGATGACAGCATCACCACAAAAGAAACTCCAAGAATTGCCAAAAGTAAGTAAAAATATTGACAGATCTATGTAAAAGACTATGAAAATTTAGAACTGGAACAACAGATATTCAAGAAATAACCGATAAGTGATATATTATAACTGAACCATTGATAGGTCTATGATGCATGGAAGTTAAAAATGGTGCAGGAACTGAAGTCAGATCAACACATCAAAAAGATCAGTGCAATATATTTGTTTTCTCTCCCCTCTTGCATAATTCTGTTTTGATATAGTCTATATGCTTGATGTCTTCTGTTGTTTTTAAATTCATTGTCACTTCTAAATTGCATGCTTTATTGCAGAACGCTTGTTCTTTCTGCCTTTCAACTGCCTTTCACCGGAGCTCAGAGAGCTTGTCGACCTATTCTCCACCAAATCGTTCAACTTCAAACGTCTATCAACTGCCATTAATAGCTATCATCCAGCTATTTGTATGGACAGTTAGACTTATTTCTCTAGAAATTTAGTTTTACTAAGGGTTTATTGTTCTGCTTTTTTTCAGACATTCCGTCCCGCACCAGCAACAAAAAACAACAAACTTCTTGATAGAGTGAACATAATGTTGTTAAATACATACTCTAAACTGCAACTTGACAGAATATTCCTGTTTCACTTTCAGCTCAATAGGTGGGGCACATAGTTTCTCCCATGCCGTAAAGATGTTTTTTTTGCATTCTTTCTCACATAGACCGAAATAGAAAGACATTTAAAGCCACCCAGCAACCAGCTTTCTGTACTACCAGGAATCAGAAAATGTGACCTTACTAGGTTGGCACAGTTAGGGAGTGTGGCATGACCTGCTTAAACAGGTTTAGCATTTCAAGTTTTATTATCTGTGACTAGCTGAAATCATGAAGGCCTTAAAGGAGCATACTATTGAAAAATGTTTTGTTCCGAGTGACTGCGCAATAAAAATTAATGTACGCCTTTGCTTTTAGGGCTTGTTTCGGTTTCTGTTAAACAGTCTTACTTTCAGTTGAACGTTCTTTGAGCAGTCAGTTAAAGGCACAGTACGCCTCCCGTAAACCATCACATATAGGCCTACTGTCAGGCTTTTACACACAGTACAAACACCCTTCCATTTGAACACTCACCAAACGGGAACGTCCTAGGTGCCCTACGTAAAGAGCGAGCAATTTTCAAAGAATTAATTTTTAAGCCACCAAAAAAAGTATTAAAACGGCATAACAAAACAGATTATGATGCCACTTGTAACAGAAGCACAGCGAAAGAGCTGGTTATGGGCTTTCCTTGCAGAAAAGACATCATCTCTAGTCATGCTCGGCCTTCGATCAACAATGTGTCAAATGAATTGCCCAGCACAAAGCGGGGTATACAAGTCAGTGCCACTGTTTATACTGGAGGGGTCATTGGCTTTTGGAATTATTCACAAGGACACTTTATATTACAGAACATGGACAGGAGATGGCAACCTTTATGACCCTCGTCATGTTACTTCTTACAACACAATTCGACATTCAGTGTATTTGTGATCAATCTGTGTTTTGTTTTCTACTCCTCTTTCATTCCTTCGCACATAAGTTCCGCTTTTGTGATTGTTCCTACGTGTCAATTGGGGGGGGGGGGGGGTCGCTGTGTTGGGGTTGTGTCATCGCAGCATGACCCATACAATTTGATATAAAAGTGTGTATAGCTCAGATTGTCCCGCTCGTTTTTACATTTAGCTAATGTTGGACTAAATGATTACAGTAGACAGGGAATCGAGACGAGGTGATTCGCAGGTATGCGTGTGTGTGACTTGCATTTGTGTGTGTGTGTGTGTGTGTGTGTGTGTGTGTGTGTGTGTGTGTGTGTGTGTGTGTGTGTGTGGACCCTTTCCTGGCCGAAAATGATGAGGCAAAAAAAAAAATAGGTCTGTTTACGGTAACATAGGCCCAAAAAATAGGGTCGGTAGGTCGGGATTTTTTTTTTTTTTTTTTTTTTTTCCAAAAAACCATATTTTTACGTTATTTTGCAAAAAAAAACCAAAAGATTTTTTTTTTTTTTTTTTTCCAAATACCAAAAAAAAAGTCTAGGGTCGCGCGAAAAAAATAGGGTCGGTCGGGTTACCGTAAACAGACCTATTTTTTTTTTTGGCCTGATCACTTCATCTGAGGAACCACTATTGGTTTTTGCAGCACGCCAAACAGTTACAATATTTTTTTTCTTATTCTTCAATTGATTTATTGAAGCAGGTTAATTTTGCTTAACTGCACATGAGCTGGGGTCCATTGGTGGAGGGCAGTGGCAGAAACAGGTAGAGGTGGGGGTAGATGGCTTGGAGGGGCGAGACGGATGGCTGTTGTCTTGGCGACGGCTAAATAAGATCTGCCACCTAGAGCGTACGAACAGGTGCGATGTTGACAAGATGAGAGAAAGGATTTTATGGTTTGAGCACCTAGCATTAGAAGTCACGCCACGATCAATTTTGTCTGCTGCTATGACTGGTGTTTCCAGGTCTTGCTTTGTGTTCAACCATGCGCAGAGATTAGCAAACATTCAGGAGGGGCTTGTAACAGAGTGGCTTTGTAGTCGCCCACTTCACAATCTACTTGTTTCAATAACAGCTAACGACAGTTTTGAAACTCTATATAACAGTTAACAACCCTAACCCTATGTATCAGTTAACGATAGTAATATCACATGGCGCACCATAAAAAGGAAGGGGAAAATAAGCCTTTGGAACTGAGGTGGTGGAGGGTGTTTTTTGTATAAGGAGAGAGAGCCTTGACGTTTTCTTCCCTCCAGGTCTTGCTTCGTGTTGCGCAGAGATCAAGTTTGAAGATAAAAGACATGCACATTATGCACACATTCACGGGGGGTTTATATCAGTTGAAAGGAGATGACCCTGTTAAGTGGCCGGAATGGAAAAGTGATATATTCCTCTAGAGCTTTTGTCACAAGCTGTTGACTCGCCCCAAACCCCAAACCCGGTGTCTGTCTGTCTGTCTGTCTCTGTCTGTCTGTCTGTCAGTCTCTCTCTCTCTCTCTGTTTGTCTCTGTATGTCTGTCTCTCTCTCTCCTCTCTCTCTCTCTCTCTCTCTCTCTCTCTCTCTCTCTCTCTCTCTCTCTCTGCATGGCTGTCTGTCTGTCTAATTATATTGTATGCACTTCTGCCATGATGTGGTGTTGAAAATTAACCTTTTCACTGCATCACTCCTATACCTAGTCCTGAGTCCGTTTAAAACGATCACAATCACAAGACGTTGGGTGATCTATGCTAATATGCACCTGCTGGAGACACAAATGTCAAACGCAGCAAAAACAACCGCAGCCTATCTATAATGAATGGCCCACACCATGTAATCCTCAACGAGACAGCAATCGTCTGGGTGTTTTTCGTTAGTTTCCCTGCTGTCTGGTGTGGTCGAGTTGTCGTCAACAATAAAAGTCGGGTCCCCGAAGGGTGTGCCCACCTTACTTAGGGGTTGAATGTAAAGAAAAAAGGGATCTCACCTGCGGAGAGCGAGGGAGTAGTGAGGATAATAGGGAACAATTTTGTTCTAAACTCACTGTATGGATTTACATGCAGCGTACCCTTTGACAAGTTGTCTCAAATTGAATGTTAATCGTCCACACACCAAACATTAACCGTCCAAAATGTAGTCGATAGACGTGTTCCTCTTTATACGTCACAACACTTGGCACAGCACTTGTTCTACTCTCGAATAAATATTATCCAACCCACTCCATAATACATTATTGCGAAACAGAAACTTGAAAAATATAATGATAGGTCTACGTAGAGGTTACATGCCGAGTGTCTGTGAAAATTAAAAATAATGGTCAAAGTTAGTGAATCATGAAAAATGCGAGGTGTCTACTGCCTTGTCATTGTGTTTTTCGCTGGGTGAAACCTGGTGGAAGAGTGTATAATTTACATTCATATTTAAGATTAGCTGTACCCGTTTTCTATGTCCGTACGCGACTAATATACCCGCACCTTTATACCTTTAAAGGCGAGAGAGAGAAAGAGAGAGAGAGAGAGAGAGAGAGAGAGAGAGAGAGAGAGAGAGAGAGAGAGAGAGAGAGAGAGAGAGAGAGAGAGAGAGAGAGAGAGAGAGAGCGCCTACACTCACACACATACACACACGTGCGCACGCACTTACGCGCACACACTTACGCACACACACACACACACACACACACACACACGCACACATACACGCACGCACATACACACACACAGACACACACACGCATACACACGCATACACACGCATACACATGCACACACACACACACACACACACATACACAAACACACACCTAGGTATGTTTATACGACTTATTAGCCCGCAGAGAGAGAGAGGGTTGAATGTTCGTGGTGGGATAGGGGTAAATAAAAACTGTCCTTTAGATGTTCTCTCCGAGTATTGCCATGTCAAACAAGCAAAGGCGTAGTGTGTAGAAAAAAGTTTATTGGGCTTAAAACGTGTACGTGCGTGCGTACGTGTGTGTGTGTGTGTGTGTGAGTGTGTGTATGTGTGTGTGTGTGTGTGTGTGCGCGCGTGTGTGTGCATTTGACCGTATGTGCGCGCGTGAGTGTGTGCGCGCGAGCACTTACGTGCGTGTGTGTGTCAAAAACAATTCTTCACACTTTAAAAAAGAAAGTCCCTTCCATCACTTTATGTTCTCGTCCAACACAGCTTCAATGAGCAGGTAAACAGGGATTATTCTCTATATAACTATCAATAAAAAGAGAGCAGACGGGTCAGTGATGTTAAAGGGGCATTGTTCACGCACAGTGTGTTAACAACAAACATAAACGACCGTTCCGTCTTGGACAGTATTACACGTACTTGAGAGTAATAATTTGAAGTAGCATTATAGCAAGGGTTTGACGTGATTTTAATAGAAAGGGGAAAAAAATCAAAATGAACTCTTGTCTATTACACCCTCTGAACGCAGAGTGTTGTCCTTGCAAAAAGAACGAAAAGGAACAACATTAAAACGTATATATAACCTTAGTACTTGTAATATAACGGTATGTTCCTTTACTTTATTCTGAATTATTGCAGTCGTTTTACAGACACACAAAAATTGCTTTATATGAGTGAGGACATATATACTTTGAGCTAATCCTGTTTTAATAACCCGAACAGATTTGCGCCAAGGGCTCTCAGGTTTGTCATTAATGTATGTACATAGCGTAATAAGACTAAAAAAAACAACCTGAGAATTATTGCAAGATTTTATATTTTGATGTCTGCTTGAAGAGGAAAGTTAGCTCTTAAACATATCAATGATCTAGGAAAATCTAGTGCTTATTTTATGAGATCAAATTAAATAAAGCATTATTCATCCCACATTTTTATTCATTCTGACACCATCCGACGGCCATAGCAGAAAGCACCGCGAGGTGTCTGTCAACGCCTTATCAGTGGCATCCGGGTCAGACTGCTTGCGCTGGAATGCCGGTCACAGTTGAGCCTGTGGTAATTGATACTAGAACCTGTTATGCTTTTCTTTGTTTAATCGCTTGGTTTGCACGTCTTTTTGAGGGATAAGAGAAACTACCACTCAGTGGATGTCGAAGTTCCAAAGTCATAAACACTTGTGAAATTTTTGTTCATCTTTTGAGGAATAAATTAGACAGGTTTACTTGTATTTAAAAGCCATCTTCCATCTCCCGAAGTATGGTTCCCCGTAATAGTTTGTGTTGGATTTAATCAGAGATGTGTGTGTGTGTGTGTGTGTGCGTGCGTTTGTGTGTGTGTGTGTGTGTGTGTGTGTGCGTTTGTGCAGTGTTTATGTGTTTTACAGAGAGAGAGAGAGACAGAGAGAGAGAGAGAGAGAGAGAGAGAGAGAGAGAGGGGGGGGAGAGGGGGGGAGAGAGAGAGAAACACACACATTTGCACACACACACACACACACACACACACACACACACACACACACACACACACACACACACACACACACACACACACACAGTGAGTGATTTCCAAACACAATAAGGATTTATAGACCTACGTAACTCTTACACCGTCGAATTTGAAATGCATGCCTCATCAAAAAGAGAATTCAATTTAAAGGAGAAAGCAGAGCATTTAGAAGCTATGCCTTGGACACCGTCTTTTCTTAATTTTTCACTGTCTATGGACTTTATGGTGATGTAGCATCAACATATATTTACAGAATGATATGGTGTAATACTCACCTGATTCATCCCAATTGAAACTTGTAAAACTAAAATATATATATTGAAAAGAATTGAAGAATATTACCGGATGGCACAGGTTGTATTTGCACGAAACTAATTAGCAACACATGTACATGAGTGCTGCCAGGGAGGCACATAATGAGAAAGTCACCAAAATCACGGACTGCTTCTTGGAGGGGATATTATCCTGACCACCAGCTTTATTCAAGCTACAAAACATGAAGTCTGACCTGAGGCCAAAAAAATCCTGGAACGCCGAAGAAGAAGAAGAATTATCTTTTTGGTGAGTCCCCAGACCTAAAGTGTTTTAAGCACACAACAAACACATATAACCACCTCGTCGCGATATAACCTTCGTGGTTGAAAACGACGTTAAACACCAAATAAAGCAAACATATAGCCACACCCTTGGTTCCTGACTCCTGTTCCATCACTCACAAGGCCTGTGAGATAGGTATCGTCATTCTGGCGAAAATGTATGACCAGATAATGTCTTATTCAAACGTTCAGACCAAGCTATTGCTGTTGCCACAGAACCCAACAACTCTGTAAAGATTGATTGAGATGGTGTTACTGAGGACCCACAGTTGCATTATTGACGCCTTGTTCTAGGGATGGGGGAGGGAGTCAGTTGAAATTAGACGCTAAAGACCAAAGACCAGCAAACAAGTCCCATCTTGCAGAAGAAATATGAAAAACTGCCAAAGCTGACATGCCGTAGAGACAGTCATGTGGTGTTGAAGTCTAAATACAGTCTGGACGGAGAGACTCTTCTGCAGCGGATACCTTGGCCTCGATGTGCAACATTTGCTGCAATCTTACGATATTCCTTCTAGTTTGTTTAACACAGGTTCCAGCACGTAACCGTGGTTTTCGATAGATACAAGCCCGGACCATCTACCAGGGACGTCACCCATAACCGTCGAGTTAAGGAAAGGTGTTCGCCTTTCAAGTTGGAAATGACGCTGCGGGTGAAAAAAGGATGTGCTTCTTGCCAACAAAGAGAACAGGCAGCGATTCCTTTATCTACTGTCTGTTGCCCTCACGGTAAACTTGTGTAGGACTGTGCGTGCTGACGGAGATCCGCACTGCATGATAGCTGCTCAGGCTCTGGAGAGTTCAAAGACACATGTCACTGTTGTTGTAGGAGAAGGCACAGACTAACTGGATGTCCCCTGGCACCTAGGACAACCATCATGAAATCTTTCTTGAACCAAGCCACATAATAAGTGCCAAGGCATTCAAATGTGATGAATGTCAGGCAGACCAGGAGATTTCTTGGCAGTGCACGCCAAGTATTATCAGCCATCCATGCGATCAGTGGCTGCGACACAGCGCCAAGGCCGTTTGGAACGGGCAAACGACCTTCAGATACCACAAGAACTGAGGAATCTGGCTACCCCATTCCTACCAGAGAGCAGACCAAGCAACATCACTAAAGCCGGAGAGGAGATACTTGCTGCGTTATATGATCAGACAGTTGCTCACTTGAGGTACAAGATGTTCTGCACGAAAGTTGCAAGGGGGAGTTCCTGTTTATCATTGCACTGTCGTCCTCCACTCCCGGTTGCAGTCAATTACCACAGTCGTCGTGTATATCTCCAAGTGCAAGGCTGGACATGAACCTCACGATTGTGACTGAAAGACAGCTGGAAGACCCTGTACTGCTGATTTTTCCTCATCCAGCCCCTTCCAAGCTGCTGTCAGTCACGGCGAATCTCAAGAGTGACCCAAAGCGCTATAGTTGTAAAAAGCATGGTTTGGATTGCTCTTTTGTTTGTGGTGAATGCCATGGGCTTGAACTTTCTAACGCTTATGACATGTGTACAGACGAGAATGACATAAACGATTTAAAGGGATACAAGGACCAGGATGTGCTTTATGTTTTGTCAGGCTATAAGAAATGTGGCAAAATATTTTGAGTATCTTGAGCAGAAAAAAATCAAGTTCAGAATTATACACACAGCAATCATAATATGTGTGCATTGCATTATTGTTCACAACAGAAACATCATAGAAAATTGCAAGTCTCCAGGTGTACTTGTGTTTTGTGGAGACACGGACAACTTTCATAGATCGTTTCTAACCAACTCCGCTAACTGTTTCACCAACACATTATGTATGACCCGGCCATTCTGCCTGTCCCTTCAATTCTAATTTAAAAAGAAACTAGAAACTGTACCAATCAAAACATCCTATAAACAACTTACATCAGGACAAAAAGAACTATGTGTATTCGTATTTGCCTTTGCACACAGTCACGTCGTATTGTGGAAACTGTGATTTCGATACATCCTTCACACTTACGACTAAACTGTGTACACAGAGTTGTTTACTTTAACTTGGCAGACAAATATTATTACTACTATCATTTCAACGCGTTCTTGGTTACGAACCCGAAAACACTCATAAAAACATGGATTTTGCGGCCCGCAAAGAGCACACAAGGTTAGATGTTTGGGAGGAGACGCCAGTTTGACCTTGACCTGACCTTCTTTTGAAATGATTACTTATATTTACCTATATCATTATTACTATCATGTGAAAGCATTCTCGATGATAAACCCGAAAACATCCTTCAAAAACATGGATTTCGTGGCCTTTCAAAAATCACAAAAGGTTGGATATGTTCGTGACAAAAGGTAAGCTGGACATGACCTACTTTTGAAACGCTACCTTGCATTTTCTTATATCATTATTACCTATTATTCTATCAAAGCATTCTTCAAAATAAATCCGAAAACATACTCGAAAAACATGGATTACTTTGCCTACAAAGAGCGAATAAGGCTGGATGTTCGGAAGAAAAGGTAAGCTTGACCTTGACCTGACCTAGTTTTGAAACGGAGACTTATACGTTCCTAGATCTTTTTTATATTATAGCGGTAACATAGAGCTATCAAAACAACTTTACAAAGCAAATCTTGCAATTAATCTCTGGTTCCTATGGTTATAGTCGTAGGATAGCTGGATTAACATGCCCCTCCTATTGATTTTGTTCCTGTCATGGTTTTAAGGCGTAAGAAGAATATGAGTCAGATAAAAGAATCGCAACTGCATTTCTAATCGAAACGAACCACGCCGGCATGCATATGATGATATTAGTTGTACCTCTGCAGGTGGCATGTGTCGGGACTGCGATGAAAACGTGTTCCGTGCGTGACACCTAACCCATTATTTAACGAGGTTGTTGTACGGGATCGTGGAAGTCATCACAGCTTGTATTTCGGTTGTGAGCTTAGTTCACAGTTGCCGACTGACACAAACTTTCGCATTTGGCTTTTTTATATCTCGTAACTCCACACTAAATACCCCACTTCCCCTCTGAAGTATTGATGTACAACCCATGGCGCTAACATTTATGTAGTCGTTTATAACTGAGGTTGAAAAATTCGCTTCATGACGAGACAAGTATAAATGCCATTCACCCAAACTGAAAACGTCGCTGCCGTCTGCTCGCGTTGTACGGATTAGCTGTTCTCTGTTCCTCCCCTTGTTGCATCCTAGTTCTTCAGTTGTTTCTAGTTTTCCGTTGATGTTGTGTTTTGGTCTTCTTCATAAGTAGTCTTGTTCAAAATTAAAAAACTCAAACTTCTTTTTGTTGTATTCGAATGAACTAATAAAAAGCTGTTTAACAGCTGTGTTGTCAAATCGATTTTTTTTTCCCAAAGTCAGTCTGGCGCCTGCGCAAAACTAATGCGCATAAGAAACGGCGTCTGCTATCAAAACCTGAGATCAACGCATCGATGCAAAAACTGTCATTTTGTAAGTTTGGAACAACAAATAAAGGTCAGAACAGCAATATAATCGCTATTGTATTTTCAGCGTAGCAATAGGGTCTGATATTTAGACTCGAACAAGTATAATGCGACTCGTCTTCGACTCGTCAGCATTATACTTGTCTCGTCTAAATATCGGACCCTATTGCTACGCTGAAAACACAATAGCTGTTAATATTGAGAAAATAAAGTATACTTCAAACGATACGCACATTCTGCATGGGTTTAAAGAGCGGAGTCGAGATACTTCGCTGGCCGAAGCGACTGCATGGTCAAAGGCATGTTCAACGAGTATCGTGAGTTGGATCAAGGGACATTACTCCCTAATGTTTACACAGACAGCCATCTACACGGAACCGTGAGAGAGAGAGAGAGAGAGAGAGAGAGAGAGAGAGAGAGAGAGAGAGAGAGAGAGAGAGAAGGAGAGAGAGAGAGGGAGGTGGGGGGGGGGTGTGGTGATGGAGGGTGAGGCAAAACATACCGTATTGCTGCGAACCAATTCAAAAGGTCTGTGTCCTTAGATGCGAGTTTCGGTCCTCTGTTGTGCTTCATGTCTGGGATCGTTCTGGTTTTATATTACTCTACCGTACGGTAAGGGGTCCTGATTTGGCCTGTTATGGTCCGCTGGACCCGAAAAGCAACAGCTAACTAACTAAAGTATTTCTGCTTGTTCTTTATGATTTTGGACAACGTAGAAGCAGGGACACTCAGCTCAGTGGCAATTTGTTGCATCTGTCTGCGGGGATTCTGCTCCACATAATCAATTATTTTAAATTTTCTCTTCAGAGAAAGTGATTGTCTCACTTTTTCTGCCATTGCTGCTGGAGAAAAAAAAGTGACCCACAAACAACCTTCTAATACCCGGGAGTACAGACTCTCGTATTTTTATATTTAGTCAAGTTTTGACTAAATATTTTAACATCGAGGGGGAATCGAAACGAGGGTCGTGGTGTATGTGCGTGTGTGTGTGTGTCTGTGTGTCTGTGTGTGTGTGTGTGTAGAGCGATTCAGACTAAACTACTGGACCGATCTTTATGAAATTTGACATGAGAGGTCCTGGGTATGAAATCCCCGAACGTTTTTTTCATTTTTTTGATAAATGTCTTTGATGACGTCATATCCGGCTTTTCGTGAAAGTTGAGGCGGCACTGTCACGCCCTCATTTTTCAACCAAATTGGTTGAAATTTTGGTCAAGTAATCTTCGACGAAGCCCGGACTTCGGTATTGCATTTCAGCTTGGTGGCTTAAAAATTAATTAATGACTTTGGTAATTAAAAATCAGAAAATTGTAAAAAAAAATAAAAATTTATAAAACGATCCAAATTTACGTTTATCTTATTTTCCATCATTTGCTGATTCCAAAAACATATAAATATGTTATATTCGGATTAAAAACAAGCTCTGAAAATTAAATATATAAAAATTATTATCAAAATTAAATTGTCGAAATCAATTTAAAAACACTTTCATCTTATTCCTTGTCGGTTCCTGATTCCAAAAACATATAGATATGATATGTTTGGATTAAAAACACGTTCAGAAAGTTAAAACAAAGAGAGGTACAGAAAAGCGTGCTATCCTTCTTAGCGCAACTACTACCCCGCTCTTCTTGTCAATTTCACTGCCTTTGCCATGAGCGGTGGACTGACGATGCTACGAGTATACGGTCTTGCTGAAAAATGGCATTGCGTTCAGTTTCATTCTGTGAGTTCGACAGCTACTTGACTAAATATTGTATTTTCGCCTTACGCGACTTTTTATATATCTCTCTCTCTTACACACACATCCACACACACCACATACACACTCACACACACGCACACACACACTCTCTCTCTCTCTCTCTTACACACACATCCACACACATCCACACATACATACATACACACAAACACACACATACACATACACACACACACACACACACACACTCTCTCTCTCTCTCTCAGGCTCTTACACACACATGCACACACATCCATACACACATACATACACACACACACACACACACACATACACACAAACACACACACACACACTCTCTCTCTCTCTCTCTCTCTCTCTCTCTCTCTCTCACTGATACCAGAGACATATGTATGTCTCTGCTGATACACACGCGAAAAAACACAACACTTCAAACCACACCGGCCAATCCCCAACCGGCACACACTACTCCGAACCACAGCCAATCCCATCCTCAACCCCTTCACATAAAGACACACGCAGTGGCATCGTGAATTCACCAGTGCGGCAAAAATGAAAAATAATATACAGCCGATCTTTTGAAAGCAATTTGACCCGGATGCAGACAAAAGTTAACAAAAATGAGTCAGGGAGGAAAAACGGGTTTGGAATGGGGTGGATGTCGACTCGAGCGGAGGAAAAGGGGTGAAGGAATTGAAGGAGGGGGAGAAGAAACGATAAAGGATAAAACAGGATCTAGCTCTCAAGAGGTCACAGTGTGTGTAGTGTTGAAATTCAGTTTAAAAAATAAGACCGCTGGTAAATAGTTAAAAAATTAAAATGCATAATTATTTTCAAACGATGAAGCTAGACGAATTGTAAGGGTTGCATGGGGCGACGCCGGGTGGCGCAGAGAGAGAGAGAGAGAGAGAGAGAGAGAGAGAGAGAGAGAGAGAGAGAGAGAGAGA
>NW_027125920.1:44812-67312 GCF_037325665.1 Littorina saxatilis
ACTAGTGAGTGGTGTGCACTTACCTGCTTCGAGATAAAGTTTTCCATTTGAAAGGACATTGTTGATGGGCTGAGGTTCATTTCCGTATCCATGTTTTATACGTGTGTTCGCATATAAGATGCTATTCTGCAGCTAGCTCCGCCTGTTCCATGAGTTAATTGTTTCTCCTGTCGTCTTCGAGAGAATAGACGTCGGAACTGGACACTTAGAACGTGTCCATAAGCAGTCTGCTTGTTAACGTTCTTAATGTTGTTACTGTATATAACATGTATACAAGAAATTAATAAAAACACGCTTAAACCAACTGGAAACTTCGAGTCTGTACTTTATACCTTTGTTTGTATGTCAAAGTTAACATGGTGGCAGCGTAAGTAACACCTAGAGTGTAAAGACAAGAGTAACTCTCGAAATGCAAAAAGATGGCCGACGCAGTGAGTCAATTTCAATAGTCCCCCTCCCGCCTTGATCTGTCCGACGATAACCTGGCAGAGTCGTTTCGCACGTGGCGGCGACAGATTTCTACATGCATGAGAGCTTCCGAAAGAGACACAGACTGCGATTATTTGCACTGCGCCGGTCCTCAGGTTCAAGAGGTAATTGATCATGTTTGTGTTTGACAGCAAATGCCGACAAGGAGGATCCCATTACAGTACAAGAGACGGCAAAGCAAACAAAGAAGATGTCAGTAGCCTCGGCACATGTAGCCACAGCGACAAAGGACACATACAATCGTCCAGACGAGTTGAACACTGACTCAGAGGGAAAAAGAGGGGGGGGGGGGGGCAGAGAGAGCGTTTGTGCAGGACTGAAAATTGTGTGGTCGGTTACATGAGAAGAAAAAAAACAAGTTGCCCAGCATGGAAAAAAGTCTGCAGTAAGTGTTCAAGACAAAACCATTTCAGTGTAAAATGCCGCAGCTGTTCTAACGCGTTTTGTCAAAATGTAAAAACTTTTTACAAAACGCAGGGGGCTCAAACACGCGTTTTGTCAAAATGTAATAACCCTAGAATTATCATATCACTGACTCCCGCTGGAAAACCCCTTTAAACGCAAAACAGCAGACTATAACACAAGCAAAATAATGCATCGTGCAGAAAATTTCATTTATTTCGGCGACGATTAATGGCAACTGACTTCCACTTGATTGTCGCTTTAACTGCAAAAAATAAGACTATCAAGCAAACCAGAACACAAAAACAAAATGGTCGTCATTCAGGATATTTACATTTTGAGTTAAATTGAACAAAATGACTTTTATCTGAATGTCCTTTTAACTGCGAGAATTCAGACTATTACAGAAGCAAAAAAAAAAATTCTTCGTTCAGAAGATCGTTGTTTACAATTTATATAACCTTAAAATGGCCCCATTGACTTCCGCTTGGATGTCCTTTTAACTAACACCAAAATGAAACTATCCCACATATATATACAAAGAAGCAGATGTTGTTTTTGATCAGAAGATCTTTGTTTACATTTTATATGACGTTGAAATTATCAAATTTGTTTCCGCTTTGATGTCCATTTAACTAAGCAAAATCAGGCTATCACACAAGGCAACACAAACACGCACACTAAAAAAAATATTCGTTCAGAAAATCTTTGTTTACATTTATATGACTTAAAATTATGTTCTCACTGACTCCCGCTGGAAACCCCTTTAAATGTGAAAAAGCAGACTATAAGATAAGCAAAACAATGCATCTTGCAGATTTTTTTTTGGGGGGGGGGGTGGCGACGATTCATGCCCACTGACAATGTAATGATCCTAAAGACTTTTGTTTGATTGTCCCTTTAATTGCAACAAATCAAACTATCAAGCAAACCAACACACAAAAACAAATATTGGTCTTCATTCAGGATATTTTAAATAATCGGGGTAAAAGGAAATAAATGACTTTTAATTGAACTGTGGATTTGCATGAGTAGCATACAAACAGACAGACACACAATTTGGAAATTATTTGATGGTGAAGATTCTAAGTTTTCTTGACTTCCAATTTCAAAGAAGATAAGGGGTCTTGTGGGCGCGCCACTCGTTTTGTCAAAACGTTTTTACAAAACGCGGGGCGCGCCCCGTGTTTTGTAACAAAGTGTGAAATGTTTTGACAAAACACGGGGCGCGCCCCGCGTTTTGTAAAAATGTTTTGACAAAACACGGGGCGCGCCCCGCGTTTTGTAAAATGTTTTACATTTTGACAAAACGCGTTACAACAGCAGCGTCAACGCCATTGAAGCAAACAGGTCTAGGGAGACTGAACGAAGAAAGAGATCGTACATCGAAGAAGAAACAGAGAGTGACAGCTTTGATGCATGGCAACGACTGCGACGTTCGCATCCAGCTGGACAGCGCTGCAGATTTGAACACTGTTTGTGCCAGGTATGTGAAGAAGATGCAAATATCATATTATGTGAAAACACATGCTTACAGTGTGGAACGGTACTGGAGGACGGCAGACACGCCAGGTAGCCTTTGGGTGAGGCTAATGGGGACATTGTTAATCTCAAGACAGGTGTCTCAGCTAGTGTGCGTGTCACTGTAGTGGAGAACTGTTTCATCTGATTGTTGGGTGAAGCGCAAAGCAGATGTTTGAAAAGCCGGAGCACATACAGCGTGCCTCCTTCCCGGCGAGGAGAGAGAGAGAGCTAGAGAGAGAGAGACAGACAGAGACAGAGAGACAGACAGAGGCAGAGACAGATGAGACAGAGACTGAGAACAAACTGAACAGAACCTGAAGCAGTAGCCTAAATGCATCGATCGCAGAGACAGTCCTGTTTCGTCCATGAAAAAGTGCAGATTGTGAAATCTGTAAGGCATATCTACATTTGAAACAGACGGACAATAAAGCAACAAACGAACGAAATGGAGAAAAAACAGACAGACAGACAGACAGACAGACATAACATTTTTGCAACAAGGCATAACTACCCATTAAAAAAGGGAAAAGATTTCACTTACCTTTCCCGCCTAATAAAAGTGTGCCGATTGTGTGCATTAAATGACCACGTCCTGTATTAGGCCCCGACTGACTCAATTCCTCGAACCAAAGAGCTTTGCTCCAACCAAGCAGTAAATCCATCGATCGCTGAACTACTCCTGTTTCGTCCAGAAAAAACACACACACATGCAGTTTGTACGAGCACGTATACAATCCGTGTGAGACATACCTACATTTCAAACAGACGGCACAATATGCACATGGACGGGCGAGGTGCAAAAACAGACACACAGAGACAGACAGAAAAAGTTGAAGAACGAATAGTTTACAAAAAGGCACAGATATCTATTTAGAAGAAAAGGACTCCACCCACCTTGACCCTTGTGTGCCAGCAGTTGTTCCGGTTTTGTGCATGTATAATCAAATTACTGCGTCCTGCCGGAGGAATGGCCCCGAACTTACTCAATATCTCACACAGCTTCGTTTATCTGTTCAACACTTTTATGTCACATAATCGCCTGCCTTTTTTACGCCGATTAGATAAACACTCAGTTCATGTGTCGCGGTGCAACAACGGGCACATGATTTAAAACGACAAACATGAAAGACGACCCGCTGATATTCCCTGGCACGCTGTTTCTAATTCAATTTCCATTTCCGCTTTGAAACCCAGTCTGTTAGTCATATCTATTTGTATTCAGCAGTTCCCACATGTTACAGGTAACATTTATTTGCTCCTTTCAAGCTTGCGCAACAAGCTTTTTTTAATTTCAAAACGTAATAAAAAAAAAAGTATCAGGTGTTCATTACACGAATGAGCACTTTCTGCCAATGCAACACCTGCTGTGCTCGTTATTTGTAAATATATTGACGAGTTAATCGTTTGTATAGACATCAGTTGTCATAGCTGTAAAAACCGCACGAAAGTAGCTCTTTTTTGTCTGTATCTCTCTACCTTTCTTTGGCTCTACATGTCTGTCTGTCTATCTGTCTGTCTGTCTGCCTCTCTCTCTCTGTCTCGCACCCCCTCTCTCTCTCTGTCTCGCACCCTCTTTCTCTCTCTCTCTGTATGTCTGTGTCTATGTCTGTCTGTCTCTCTCTCATTCTCTTTGTCTCTCTCGCCTCTCTCTCTCTCTCTCGCTCTCTTTATCTTTCGCTCTCTATCTCTCACTCTCTCTATCTCGCTCTCTCTCTCTATTCCCCCCTCCCTCTCTCTCTCTCTGTAACTCTCTCTCTCTCTCACTTACTCTCTCTCTCTCTCTCTCTCTCTCTCGCCCTCTCTCTCTCTATCTATATGATCACACTATGACACACACAAGTAAGTTAATTGCCAAGGCAAGGCAAGACAGCCGGCGACAGAAAGTGGTCTCAAGGGCTTGAAATCCACGCGGTGTTAATAGGCTAATTTGTCATGAAAAAAACATGACAATGGAACACATGTTAATGCCTCTTTCGGTTTCACGTGCCATTTCTGATTTGTAATTGTGCAGTTGTCCATGGTAGTGCGTGGAGGGTCTATGCAATTTACACATAAACTCGTCGCTGAAAAGAGAGAGACAGACAGAGACAGACAGACAGACACACACACACACACACACACACACACACACACACACACACACACACACACACACACACACACACACACACACACACAGACAACGTTTGCTGTATATACTACGCAATAGCAATACTAAATAACATCTCATGTTCTCGGTTGTTTGTTAAAATTAAAAACTGTTGGCAACTTACAATTAATGTCAAACCACAAAGTGCCTGGCAAATAATCAATACACCCCGGGGTCAGGCTATCTCCAATTAGGTGGCGGGGCGACCATCCCCAACCCGGCGGGTCCCCAGGCGGCGGATAGGGGGCGTCCCTTAGATATATAATGGATTGCAGCGATATAAGTCGGGCTTGCCCCGACGAATAAGCTTTTTTTTTTTTCTTTTTTTTTCCATTTTTTTATATAACCCAGATCATGTCCTCAAAAGGCCAAACATACTTGCCTATAGGACAATAATATATTCTGATAAGATACGAATAAGCTGTCCTGGACCAACTGGCGGTGTTCCTATCAGAGCGGGGTGGTTAACAGGTGGCACTGTTGACTAGTAAATACCCTGTGCTCATACGGGTTCATCACGCGGGTAAGAGGCGCGTAAAAACCTCTGCTACCTGTGCTCCCAGGTAAGGTCCCTGACCAGGAGCTAAGGGTGGGGTAACCCCGACAGAAACCTCTAGTGCTGAAGTCAGCGGTACTGAGCGAGACAGCACACTTTAACGGATCACAACCACGCACACCATCGCCATGAATACACGCAGAGACCAAAATTAATCTACTGGTCTCCACGTGAGCGTATAGCGGCAACAAGAAGAAGAAGATCAATACACCAATAACTTTCTCATAACACAACTGTTGCTTTTATTGCCATCATTCCCTTCATGTTATTAACACCTGAGCTTTGTCATAATGAGTAGTAGTAGGAAAGAGGTATAAACCGGACCCTGCGCAATGCGCAATGCGCAAGGGTAGGGACCAGCATAAAGTGATAGGTTAAGGTGCCTGTGTTTAAGTAGTGATAAGGAGATATTGCGGATAAACGGTTTATTGCGTTTTATATTTTGTCATGTGATTTCATGTGCCTGTACCTGTTGCTCGGTACTAATGACCACTCCAGGTGGGGTAATGACAGGATTACTGCTCCCCTGCAGTAATTGCCCCCATAGGGTCAATTACTGCTTTTTTTTTTATTGGTGCTTATCGCAGTTGGAGTACTGACAGTATTTGACCCTCCCTCTGTGTTTTCACGGGCTTGGGACCGTTTTGACATGGTATGTCAAAGCCACATTGGGGTTTTTTTTGGGATTAAACAATACGAGCATTATTTACAGAAGCAAAACATGTCTTATCAAATTTATTTACAAAAACGACAAAGTTGTTTGGCATTGGAATGTTAACCATATCACAGGCGGCGGTATCACAGTCAAAAAAGAAAGAGACCCGTTAGACGGGTGTAGGCAGGGTTGAAACCCCATCAGAGGCGATCACACGCTTGATGTAGAAAAACGAGAGTGACTTTCTGGTTTGGGAATAGGTGAACATAGACTTTCCGTCTGTCTTGAAACCCGTGTTTGTACCGCCACCACTTTCTTGTGTTAGAAGCACCTGTTGGTAAGACTCTTTTGTCAGTTTGTTTTGGTTTTTGTTTAAGCCTTTTGAACTAAATTTACTCCCACTGTCTCCCTCACAAAAGTAGGTTTTAGAACACAAACCAATGAACGCATTTCCTTGGTATTCGGTTTTAAAGAGACCGGGTGTTCGTTTGTCGTACTGGACACGTGCTGTACAAGCCTGACAGAGAGTCGCGTCCCATGGGGCGTTAGCTAAACGGGTGTTTTGGAAGGCTACCTCGTGTTGGTCACAGGCTTGTGCAGGGAACCATTGGTTATACACTTTGTAAAACTGCTCTCGCAGTTCAGGACGAACCACCTCTTCTAACGTTGAAGCGCTAAGCGCCATGTACAGAGAATCTGTATCCATTTCCAAAAGCTGGTAGTCGGCTCTGGACACAAACTTATCTAGAAAATCAAAATGAAACTCCAACATGCGTAGTTTAGCGTACTGGTAAACAAAGTAACCAATCTGAGAGGGAAGTGACCAGTTGATTTTTTTTTTAGTCATCTCTACTTCAGTGACAACCTCTGATACTTCTGTTAGTTTTTGAAAACGACCGTTGTTGATCAGTTTTGATGCCTCGTCAGACAAAACGTAATGAATATCACGATGGTTGGCCACGTTAGTTAAGGTTTTCCCGTAGGCTGAGTTACCGAGCAGTTTGAAAGTTTCAGCTAAGATAGCTTTTGACGGGTCTTGGTCCCCTGCTCGTCTCGCGTTTGAAACGCTGTCACCAAACTGACGGAAACAGGTTTTGGGTTGATACTCTACGATCAGCGTGATGTTTTCAACAACCAACCCGTGCTGCACGTACCAAAACAAGAGGGGTGTGGCTAGCAGAATTTGTTCACCGTGGTAACTCCCAACAAGTGTACGGCGTGGTTGGGATAAGAGCTTGTGTTTTTCAGCGTAGTCTTTCATAAAATCCCCGATCTGTTCTCGGCTGACAGACTCATTTTTGAAAATAGGCTGCATTTCACTGAAATGTTCTTTCAGATGGTCAGGTACATAAATATCACACTGTACCAACCCGAACAAAGTTTTGTTTTGCACCGCGTCTAAGACAGTTTGATCTGTGATGGTAGAAGGATGCCGGAAGGGTTTAAGTGTCGGAAAACGACCTTGTAGAAAAGTCTGAATGTGGGTGTTTTGTTTTTTGTCTGCGTACCATTCACACTCCCATTTTTCGACGATAGTCACACCCACATCCTCACGCAAGTATTTGGTAATGTTGCTTGTATGTTCTCTGAGTTCAATTAGTGTTTTTCCGGTGACAGGGTTAGTCGTTTTACCGGCGGTCACAGAACAGTCATGCCCGTGGAACAAACATCCGTGAAACTGATAGCAAATTTGATTTGCGGCATCCCAACCACCAACCCTAATCTTTTTTCGACCAAGGGCCTTCTCTTTCGCGTTAAACTTATGTTGGAGATGGATCTGTTTTGATGCCATGACCCACTCCAACCATTCCCGAGCTAGCTGACCGTAGGGATCTGTTTTTTCCGCTTTAAAAGCGTTTTCTTTTCTACGAATGACAGGGTGCTCTGTGGGCATGTCTTGCATGAGTGCAGCTAAATACAGCGCATTTGCATCAAATCCCTGAACAGACTGTACCGACTTGTCTTGATTACCACGAATGTATGTTTTGTCTTTTTCGTGGTATCTGTGAAAGACAATAGACGGACCCCCGACAATGTTCTTTCGCAAAAGTGCGTGAACGTCTTTTTGTTTTTCGTTAAAAAGTGAAAAGTAGGTATCTGAAGACAACGTGTCAAACAGATACTTCAGTGTCACACCGGGGACAGAAATACCGTCTTTCAGCAAATCAACTCGCAGACTAGCGTACATACTAATCTGATGCTGCAAAGCAACCAGAAACGGCCCTGTATCTAGGTTGTTGTACCACTCCAAAAAATCCTTCAAAGTCGTCATTTTGTTTTCAGTCCACACACGCTGACAAAAAGCGTACTCTGTATCAGAAATATTTGAGTTTTTGAGCTTACTAAAAAAAGCTGCATGGGGTGGGAGTTCTCTTTCATCTAGTGTACTTAGACTAGTGACGTATTCATAACAGAAAAAACCCTTTTGCTCTTCGACACCGAACGCCTTGAGGTACTTGGAATAACTAAAACCTGGCGCAAGAAAATTGTTGATGTCGAGAAACCGAAGTTTATCTGTACAAAGACACATATACTGATTGTTACGTTTAACAACAAACTTGAAAGGGGGTCTTTTAGGGGCCTTCTTTTTTCCCTCTGTTTTGACTTCTTTGTCTTCTTCTTCTTCTTCCTCTTCTTCTTCTTCACCCACGGTATCAAAACCATCTGGTTCAAAAACAGGGTCTGTTTGACTTTCGTCTTTTGGAAGATCGTTATGGGCTGTTTTGTCTTTGACAAACTTTTCAATGAGAAAAGGTTTGATCACATTCAGATCGTAGCGAGAAGAATTGAAACCTACGACAGGCAGTTCTTGTAAATACTCATATAATTTCTGTCTGAGTCTTTCTACGGGGATGTTGAGGCTATCTGTCTCGTGTTGTTGTGTCTCTTCGATCTCAGTCAACTGATCAAACACATCTTTAAATTCTTCACAAAGAAGGGCGCAGGAGGCTTCAGAGATACGTTCTAGGTAGTTAACCATGCTATCCACTAGTTCTTGAGAGTCACCTTTACTCACAAAACAGGTTGGTTCTGTGAAATGGGGAACATTACTGCATACAGAAACAGAAAGAGGAATATGTTTTGCTGTATACTGTGTACAGTTTGACTCAACTGATTTTGTCTGTGGCAGGTTATCTGTGTCAAAAAACACCTCAAAATCAAAAGTCGCTCTGTAGGGAAAAACAAAATCTGTAGCTACCTGAACACCGTGGTTTTGTAGCTGTTGAAAAATGTTTTGAGGTGGTGAGTAAACCCCGCCTTTGAACGTTTCCTTTGAACCCTCACCCTGACAAGTCTGCTCATGTCGATTCATTTTAAACAAAGACGACCAGAGTTTCCCGCATTTGGAACAAGCCAACGCATGACCGAGTTTATCAATGTCTAAAATGTACATGAAATGGTCTTTGTAACGCAAGAGACGCATAACGCCAGAATGTTTGTAAGCGCTACGACGCAGAGGAACGAGACAGACAGGTGTTTGGTTCTCGTCAAACTCAAACACATCTATGTTCACCTTAAATTCAGATTCAATCGACTCAAGTTGAAACAAAGTGACCCCCGGAAAGTGGACAGGGGGAGAATGTCCGGCCCACTGTTTGAACAAGGTTTTTGTGGGGTTTTGCAAAGAATGACGCGAGGCTCCTTTGTGCAAAGCAAGACAGCGAAAGAGACACAGACCATCAGTATAAGGAAAATGATTACGCGCGTCTTTTTGCAACTTGTGCAAGAACTGTGTGTTTGTGATGTAGTCAGGTAGACTACCACAGGCACAACCGATAGGAAAGTCAGTCAAAGGCGTGACATAGAAACTGGAAGACATGATGCTGTGAACAGCATACCGAGAGTTTGGGCGTTCGAGTCTAACTTGTTCTAGAATGTCATGGTCACTGATTTCACCGAGAAAAGAAAGAAAGTCCTGCTTTGAGTTGATCAGGCGCGGTCGTTGTAAGACAGAGTGGTTATTGACTGAGGCATGAAAGAAAGACAAGTCACCCGACTCTTTGTTTTTGAGAAGAAAAGAGTGAGAAAAATTGATTTTGAAGCGCTTGTTTTGTTCATGGAACAGATCAAGAAGCGACTCGTCCCAATCAGGGAAATCAGAACAAGGGTTCCAGAGAATGGTATAGGTTGACTGAAGTTTACCAGGCCGCTTATGAGTTTTAACAGAATTCCAATGCTTTTCGTACATTTGTCTTTCTTCAAAAGGTAACTTTTTGATTTTTTCTTTTTCTAGTGCTCGTTTGTTTAATCCCTTTTTGGGGGAAGGGGCTTCCTGTGAAGACGAACTTTTTCTTTTGGACCCAGCGACTGTCGGCGCTGGTGGTGGAGGTGTCCGACTCGCAACATCTTGGCAGTTTTTGGTTTTTTCATGCCGAGCAAGGCCGTGTTTTCTGCTAAACGACTTGCCGCACATAGCACAGAGAAAAGGTCTGGCTTTGTTATGGGCTTCGTTAACATGAGCGTTAAGGTTGTAGTTTTGTGTAAAAACCTGTTCACAGTGCGGGCATTGGTTACGCTGCAATAAAAAAAAAGAACTATGTCTGAGCTACAAAAAAAAACAATATCAAAAAAAAATCTTACATAAAAACATTTATTTTTCTAAAAAGCTATGTCTGAGAAAAAAGTAACACGCTACTTTATTTTTTTTATCTTTACAAAAACAAAATCAACTTACCAAATCTGTTGAGGCCGGTTGTGGCGTTGTGTTAGCGTCACTGCTGCTGCTGCTGTTGGTCGCCATAGTTGTTTTTGTTCACCACCACCCACTTGTAAAGTCGAAGAGACACTCAAGAGTTAGCCCCAGAAGAAGTTTATTTATACCCCCTCTTTGCCCGCGTTTCTATTTTTAGGTGCTGACCAATCAACAAGTTCTAACATGTTTAGGTCTTGCGTATCTGTGGTGCAATAACTCAGGCGTAAGCACCCAATGACCCCCTCTGGAGGTTTACCGGAGAGGGGGCTCCGCGAAGCGCAGGGATACCGTTTAATTTCCTTACTCTGACACCCCCCCTGACAGGGCACCAAACTACATAGCTATTAAAGAGAGAGGGCTCCGCGAAGCGCAGAGAAAGTGTGAATGTGTGTGTGTGTGTGTGTGTGTGTGTGTATGTGTGTGTGTGTGTGTGTGTGTGTGTGTGTGTGTGTGTGTGTGTGTGTGTGTGTGTGTGAGTTAGTTTTGAATATAAAATTTAAAGTAGATGTTTGGTTTTTTTAAATTAATAAATAAAGATAAGGATAGGATCTTAGTTTAGTATGTGAAAATGGATCCAAGGTGGAAACATCCTTTTACCTGTGTGATTGCCGGTCCCACAGGGAGTGGGAAGACTCATTTTGTCAAACAATATTTGAATCACTTACAAGATATGATGACACCCCCTCCAGAGGAATTGATTTGGTGTTATGGGGCGTGGCAGTCTGGTTACAATGAGATGAGACATGTGACGTTTGTGGAGGGTTTACCCGACGTGGAACAGTGGACAGGGGTCAAAAGGCGACTGGTCATCATTGATGATTTGATGAGTGAGACAAACGACAAGGTCACACAACTATTCACCAAAGAAAGTCATCATCGGAATCTGAGTGTAATGTATATTGTACAGAACCTGTTCGGAAAAAACAAAGAGCAGAGGACGATCAGTTTGAACAGTCACTACCTGGTGGTGTTTAAAAACCCACGGGATGCTTCACAGATCAACCATCTGGCCAAGCAGATGTACCCTGGGAAGCTAAAGTATGTCCAAGAGGCATTTAAAAATGCGACTTCTATGCCTCACGGTTATTTGCTGTTTGACTTGCGACAAGAGACACCCGATCATCTTCGTCTGAGAACAAAACTTTTCCCACCAGAGCACCCTGTAGTGTACCTTCAAAAATAACCATGTCTACACGCCTGAAAAGAAATGTACCCATGTTGCGATTGTTGTGTGGGGCTAAGCCTGCCGTGATTAAGGCCGTATTGAAAGGAGCTTCTCCAGATTTGATCCATGCGTTGTGCGAGTGCTCCCTGAACATCTTAAAAGGCCATGTGCAGCTGACGCCCGCACAGAAGAAACGGTTGTCTCGACACAAACAGAACCTACGGGTCTTAGCCAAAAAAACAACATCTGTCAAACATCGAAAGCAAATCCTGCAGAAAGGCGGTTTTCTTCAGGCTCTTTTGAACCCTGTGCTAGGTATTGTATCTGGTTTGCTCGGGACCCTGGGTCTCTGATGCGATGGAGCATACCAAAAAGATGATTTTGATTGAGCCACGTGTGTTGGACTCTTTGCGGGACTCTGCAGGTGGACCTCCAGTACCTGATGCCACCTCACAAAGTTTGAAGGACATGGATCAAGTGATGCGGGGTATTTTAGACAAGAAGGATGTGGACAAACATGAAAAAGCAGACTCCTACCAACAAGTCTTGTGGCGGTTTCTTAAGCGTGTTGAAGAATATAAAAACAAACCTCTTGGAAGAGTGGAGATAGCACAACCCTCAAAACAACCTTTGACAGAACTAAATGAGGTCGAGAAACCTCAGGACCTAGCTAGGGTAGAAAAACGAGTGTTGGAGAGTGTGCCGAAAACCTTGAAGAAGAAGGCTCAGTTGCTTTTGGATATAACCAAGGACAGTTCTGACATCAAGTGGAATGATCAAGGGCAGCTCGTGTACCAGGGACAGACAGTAGAAGGAACCAACATGGCTGATCTGGTGAATGATGCTCTTCGTTACCGTAAAAATGCACCTGATCCTCAAGGGTGGGAAGTGTTTGCAAAAGGTTTAAAAGCGGTTAATGCCCCTCGTGAACTCATTGGTCACACAGGGCGATGGGAGTGGATGCACAGCGAGGGTGGTGATAGAGGAAGACCACCCACCAGGACAAAAAGAAGAAGAAGAAGAATTGTGACTCCTTCCTCAGCATCTCCTTCTGCAGAAAGAGTATCATTTCCTTCTCCATCGCCCAAGAAGAAGACGTGGCTATCTTATTCTTGAGCAGAATGCCAGTGAAAAAGAAAAAAGTCGCTGAGAAGCTGCGACGTCGATATTATGAAAGTCAACTCCCTGGAAGTTTGGGTGGAGTGGAGGCTTTGAGAAGAACCACCAGACAAGAACAAAAACAAGTTGAAAAGTGGTTGACTTTTCAAGACACCTATACACTACACAAACCTGTGCGGCGAAAGTTTACTCGTCGTCGTATTATCGTGGGTGGCATAGATCATCAGTGGCAAGCAGATTTGATTGATGTTAGAGCGCTGAGAAAAGACAATGACGGGTTTACCTACCTACTCACATGTATTGATGTGCTGAGCAAACACGCGTGGGTGGTGCCTTTGAAGGACAAAACAGGGGCCTCTCTGGTGACAGCCTTCAAAAGCATTTTTGTCCGAGGTCGTCAACCCCTGAGACTACAAACAGATAAGGGTAGCGAATTTAAAAACAAGGTGTTCCAGGATTTTTTGGACAAAACAAAAGTACACTTTTTTGTGACAGAAAATGATGACATTAAAGCCTCAATGGCGGAGCGCTTCAACCGTACCTTGAAAGACAAACTGTGGAGGTATTTCACCAGAACAAGTTCAGTGAGGTATGTGGAAGTCTTGGCTAAGCTGGTGCGTGGTTACAATCATTCCTACCACCGCAGTATTAAGAAAGCTCCTGCTGACGTAACCATCGCTAATCAGGAGGAAGTGTGGCAACGGTTGTATGGTGGTCCAACTCTCTCCAAACCACCTAAACTGAATATAGGAGACCGTGTGCGAATCAGCAAGACGAGAAGAGTCTTTAAAAAAGGTTATATGCCTTCTTGGACAGAGGAACTCTTTACCATCAGTCAAGTCAAGACAACCACACCCGTGACCTATGTGCTGAAAGATGATCACGGAGAAGAACTGTTGGGGACTTTTTATGAACAGGAACTGCAGAAAGTGGGGGAGAAAGAAATATACCGCATTGAAGCTGTTTTGGAACAACGCCCTGGAAAAGGCAAACAGAAAGAGTATTTAGTCAAATGGCTCGGCTATGACCCGTCATTCAATTCTTGGATTCCACAGACGGCACTGACCCCCTACACGGACTAGCTTCAGTGGTTCTGATGGAGGAAACTCAGAAGATTAATACGCCTCTGGATGAACCAGACAGTGTTGTTAAGCGACCAAGAACATCCAAGCTGTGGCGTGTATTTGGACGTCGTGTCCCTCGGAGCGAGATTGTCTTCCTTTGTCAGATGCTCCTTATTTATGTGGTGATTGGAGTGTCTCTGTTCAATCTGACAACCGGTCGCGGACCGGATAACTTGTGGGTGGCCCTACTGGGAAGTTGTCTCGGCTACGTGCTTCCTAATCCTTCCATTGATCCACCCTTGGTACAGTAACAACGTCTTCACTCATCATGTTCTACCTGACACTCCCCAGCAACAGCTCCTTGCAGCACTACCCTGACAACAACGCGAGTCACTACTACACAAAACTACCTCAAACAATTGACCTGGGCACCGACTACGAGTGTGGGTTGGCTGAGATTCAGTTTAACAACTCGTATGTAAATGTGGAAAAAGACACGTGTCAGTTTCGAATTTGTGTCCCATTAGGTGTTGTTATTTCTTGTGATACTCTAGTTTTACCAGAGGGGTTGTATGATTCACCTGCTTTTTTTATAGACTCACTAAACCAGCTCTTGGTTGATGTAAGTCTTACGCACTATGTAAGGTTTTATTACACCAAAGCAGCAAAAAAAGTACGTGTTAAATTACTCAAAAATATCTCGCTGTGGATGAGCCCCGAGTTGATGAGAATTTTGAAAACAGATGTCACCCAACAAAGCATCATAGGCCCTGGTCACTTTGACGGTAAAGCTATGATGGACTTACATCAAGATTTTCACGCAATATACGTGTACTGCGATTTGGTGCGCGAAAGAGTGGTCGGAGACACATTAGTCCCATTGTTGCGGACGGTGCCGATTAAAAAGAAGACTGAAGAAGTCGTTCATCATATATTTGAAAAACCCCATTACATGCCACTGACTCGTTGTCAGTTCAACACGGTGGAAATGCTTTTAACAACGGACACGGGAAAACCTATCGCATTTGAGCAAGGGAAGACGGTCGTGACGCTTCATTTTCGTCGTAGACGCACCGACCATTTGTAAAAGATGGTTCGTCTAACCCCTTTCCAGGGCAGTGGAAAACTCTATGAAGATTATTACTGCAGCCAGGTCGGCCACGGTCTCCCCGTGTTTGTAGGAGGAAGAAACTACAGAGGTCATGGCATTGGCAATCTCTTAGGGGGTATTGGTCGAGCCCTTGTACCTCTTTTGAGAAGTGGTGGAAAAGCTCTGCTGAAAGAGGGGGCTAGGACAGGTATGCAGGTGGCTCAGGATGTACTGTCTGGGCGTAGTGTTAAGTCGTCACTCCAGCAGAGAGCTAGCAATGCAGGGAAGCGCTTGTTTCACCAAGCCGTGGGTCGAGTGACAGGCACAACAGCCGCGCCACCTGGAGAACCTGCAAGGAAACGTATAAAATCATCTACACCACACCGCCAAGGTCAGACTGGGAGGCAGAAGAAGAAGAGAAGGAGGGCGACAGCAGCCGATATTTTTGGATAAGCATCATGGCGCTTGCCCACCCTCAGTCATGTGAAAGTGTACATACTGGACTGGATTTGTTTTCTGTACCCCCAACACAGACAGCTGTGCAGGAGGGAATGTTTGTAGAGTATCATCCTCTAGCTACTCTGGCCCCAGGAGCCCCTATTGAGTTTGCCATCAGTGGTGCCACATCCGAGTACCTGGATCTAAGCAACACGTATCTCCATGTGCGAGCTAAAATCACCAAAGCAGACGGAACAAACTTGGAGGCTGACTCCCCTGTGGCTCCTGTCAACTACTGGATGCACAGCCTGTTTTCCCAGGTGGATATCAGTCTCAATGATACCTTGGTGACCAATTCAGAGAACACCTACCCCTACCGTGCCTACATTGAAGCCACCCTCAACTATGGACGAGAAGCCAAGAAAAGTCACCTCACCAGTGCCATGTATTACCGAGATAGCTCCAACCACCTGGATGATACAGCAGGGGATGACAACTGGGGTTTGAAGGTACGGCGTGAGCAAACCATGCGGAGCAGAGAGGCAGACATGATGGGGCGACTTCATGCTGACATCATGCACCAGGAACGCTACATGATGAACGGCGTGGACGTGAAGATCAGACTCATTCCTTCCAAGAACATCTTCCACCTGATGTCTCCTGACCCCTTTCAGGGTTTCCGCAGTGTCATTACACATGCCTCCCTGTTTGTTCGCAAAGTCAAGTTGAACCCTGCTGTGAGCCTCGCTCACGCCAAAGCACTGGAAAAAGGCACGGCCAAGTATCCTTTGAAAAGGGTCGTGGTAAAGACTTTCTCCATTCCCACAGGCAACCACAGTGCTGTGCAGGACAACTTGTTTCTGAGTCAGACACCCAACCGCCTGGTGATTGGCTTGGTGGACAGCGCTGCTTTCAACGGACAAGCCTCACGCAATCCCTACCACTTCAAGACACAAGGATTGTCCTTTCTCAGCCTGTACCTAGACGGGAAACAGATTCCCGGCAAACCCCTGACACCGAACTTTGAACAACACCAGTATGTGAGGTCATTCTTCAGTCTCATGACGTCTACGGGTGTCGCCAACAAAGACGCGGGATCTTACATGGAGCTGCGTGATTTTGAACTGGGGTATGCTATCTACAGTTTTGACCTGAGTCCCAGTCTTCTGGATGGAGATCAGTTTGAACTGGTGAAAAGCGGTGCCCTGCGTCTGGAGCTGAAGTTCAACCAAGCCCTTCCAGCGCCTGTGATGGTGATTGTGTATGGTGAAATGGACAGCATGATCGAGATTGATCGCTCTCGCCAGGTCCTGACTGATTTTGCACTATGAACAGCAAAGACATTAGCCGAGTGTTGGGGAGAGACATTCATACCCGACGTGTGTTTCGAGGTGTGTTTCCCAGAGACAGACTCCCACGACAGGTGAATACGCGACGCCCAAGCGCTTTTGTCATCAATACAGATCGCAGTACAGGACCGGGAGAACACTGGGTGTGTGTCTGGTTTGATGGACTGGGACAAGCGGAATATTTTGATAGTTTTGGTTTACCACCCGTGCACCCCGCCATTGAAAACTTTATGCTGAAACACAGTTCAGCCCACGTGTACAACCCACGTCTTTTGCAAGACTTGACGAGTTCAGCCTGTGGCTTGTATGTATTGTACTATGTTTTGATGAAAAGCCGCGGAGCCAGTTTATTTCGAACGCTTCGTGTGTTTTCTCCCAACAGACTTTGGAGTAATGATCGAAGAGTATGGTTTTTGGTCCAACAGCTAAGAAGAAACTGAGGTCGCGTGCATCGTCTTTTGTTTAGGTCTGTAAACTGTTTTATTTCTTTTATTGGGTGTGTTTTGTGTGTGTATGTGTCTATATAAGAAGAAGGGGCGGAATCATCACCACCACTTTCATCTCGTACCCACCAAAGTAGAGAGAGGGTTAGAAGAGTGCTAGTAAGAAAAGAGAGGTACACAAAACAAAAAAAGTCATGCTGGAGACGGCCAGTCCCTCTTTAGAGCAGATGTTGGAAGAATTGGAGGCTGGTATTCTCAAAGTTAAAGATCACCTGCGAAACAGTTTGTTCTTGATGTTTGTTAGTGAGTTAAAACGCGATGTTTGCAAACGCCTTGAAGAAAAAAAGAGAGAAGAAAAAGACTATTCAACACGGTGGACTGTTGACGCCATTAGAACCGTCGCAGATAAAATCTGGGAACACCTAAATCGAGACAAAATTCTTAGTCGTTGGAATGTAGCATTACCCAAGACACATCCAGACGGGGTCTCCTGGTGGTGTTTGCGAGTTGTTGTGTGGAAGTGGACAGAAACGACAGCGTTTCGAAAAAGGGTTATCACTCATGTGACTGAACAACTGCTCTGTGAGTGATGCAACAGAGTGAAAAACGACATAGCATCCCACGTGACCTTAGGCTAACCCAGTGTGGACCCGTTAAAACCAGAATAATCAAGATGTACATGAACCACGAGTGTGTATATAAGACAGGCCGGATGTAAAAAGACCACTACAGAGGATTTTTGCGGAGTCGATCATGTCTTCAGGGACCATGAAGCAGCCACCACAGCCGGCTACACGCTACCCGCTAGGTGGAAGCCTTTTTGCCTCAGTAAAAACGTGGAGAGGGGATGTAAAAATCCATATTCGCCACTATGCTGTTCCTACCCGCACCAAAGGTGGGCGTGTTGTCCCCACCCAAAGAGGAGTCACCCTGGACTTGAAAAAGTTTCAGAAACTGCTTAGAGTGCAGAAAAAACTCAAAGAAGACTTCCACCAACAGGTATCTTCTCTGTCACCCACAGAGGAGAAGCAGGAGAAAAAACATCCGAAAAATCACACAGAGTATCCGCCGTCAGACTACTACTGTTCAACACCATCAACCACAGCCACGGCTTCAACACAAAGCGAGGAATACCCTCAGCAGCTACAGCGACCCCTGTATTCCACATGTCCAGCTTACTGTCCTGTCACAACCGTAAATCCTCTTCCTGTGACACCAAGAAGTGGTTATGAAGTTGACAACTAATCCGGGGACCACCTCGTTCCTTTAAATTGACAATCATGATTTGGATTTTTTTTTTTTTTTTTTTTTTTTTTTTTTTTTTTTTTTTTTATGTATGTGTATGCAAAATGTTAATTTTTTTTAAATATTTTTAATATTCAAAAGACTGCTGTCACTTTTATAATAAAATGATCATATTGGAAAAGTTAATAACTATGTGTCTGTATAACTCTTGAATGCTACCGTGAGCAGTTTTATGTATTGTTTTGTTACTCTTTACGTCTGACTTTTTTACCTTCTTGTTTGGAAGTACTTGTGTAAACGCGCGCGCATGTGTGTGTGTGTGTGTGTGTGTGTGTGTGTGTGTGTGTGTGTGTATGTGTGTGTGTGTGTGTGTGTGTGTGTGTGTGTGTGTGTGTGTGTATGTGTGTGTGTGTGTGTGTGTGTGTGCGTGTGTGTGTGATCGGAGGTGTGTGTGTGTGTGTGTGTGTCTTTGCACTTACATTTTATTCCCACCACACATATAATCCTACCTCTTACATAGTCTATCAACAACAAAATTAAAAAAAATTAAACAGTGTGTGATCGGAAGTGTGTGTGTGTGTGTGTGTGTGTGTGTGTGTGTGTGTGTGTGTGTGTGTGTGTGTGTGTGTGTGTTTGCACTTACATTTTATTCCCACCACACATATAACCCTACCTCTTACATAGTCTATCAACAACAAAATTTAAAAAAATTAAACACCGCAACAACGAAGAAAATAAATATCAAAAACAAAATAATACCTATCTTATCTGGTGTACCTATCAAAACCTTGTATGTAGAACAACCGTTTCTATTTTTAGTGCTGACCAATCAACAAGGTCTAACATGTTTAGGTCTTGCATCTCTGTGGTGCAATGCTCAGACGTGATCAGTCTCTAACCTAACATTATGTATGACTGACTGTAGAACAACTCGTGTTCGGTGTAAAATGTACCTCCGATGTTTATAACACCCACATAAAAAACAACAATCTGAGTCTACTTGTTAAAACTTTTGATATATGTGTACATCAGCTCCCATCCCTCTCATCAGTCGAGCTAACTTCCACACCCACCCCACACCATTTGTCTAGCACTAATCTAAGCATTAAAACCTAATCAACCCTCCGGGTAGGCAAACCACCTCCTATTAAACTTCTCTAACCGCTGGCCACCTCTGGTGGTTTTATCGGCGAAGGGGCTCCGCAAAGAGTAGGGATACCATTTTTATTACCTTATCCTGACACCTCCCCTGACAGGGCACCAAACTACATAGCTATTAAAGAGAGAGGGCTCCGCGAAGCGCGGAGAAAATGGGAGGGGATTACTGTCAATAGAAAGGAGGCGGCTCAGTAACCCAGCCGCGTTAAGCACCAATAAAAAAAGGCCGGGGGGCAGTAATCCTGTCATTACCCCACCTGGAGTGGTCATTAGTACCGAGCAACAGGTACAGGCACATGAAATCACATGACAAAATATAAAACGCAATAAACCGTTTATCCGCAATATCTCCTTATCACTACTTAAACACAGGCACCTTAACCTATCACTTTATGCTGGTCCCTACCCTTGCGCATTGCGCATTGCGCAGGGTCCGGTTTATACCTTTTCCTTACTACTACTATAATGTCCAACAAGCGGCACCGAGCATGATTCATATACATGTTATCTATGATAGTTGATACGGCTTTGCTGCACCAGCTGTTTAATTGCAAGTGGGAGTAAAAATAATGTAGAGATTGTGTGAAACAGAGGGAAGCCATGTGCCTGAGAGTGTCAGCCAAATACGAAATGTGAACTTATCTCCGCTAGAGGGTCTTTGCCTCTGTTGTCTGTCAGTGTGTATATCTGTCTCTCTCCCTCACTTTCTCTGTCTGTCTGTCTGTCTGTCTGTCTGTCTGTCTGTCTGTCTGTCTGTCTGTCTGTCTGTCTGTCTGAGTCTATGTCTGAGTCTGTCTACCTATCTCTGTGTATCTTTCTCTCCCTCTCTCTCCCTCTATCTCTCTCCCTCTGTCTCTCTCTGTCTCTATCTCTGTCTCTGTTTCTCTGTCTATCTGTCCCTCTCTCTGTCTCTCTCTCTGTCTCTCTCTCTCTCTCTCTCTCTCTCTATCTCTCTCTCTCTCTTTTCTTGCGAGAAACTGAAACTTGTGATGACTATTTCCTAACCTGGCATCCGAGTCAGATGCCCAACGGACAATGAAGTATGTTGTAAAAACCATATGTAAACCAAAGATCGCGATCGATCGATTACCCACTGTCCACCAAAACCCCAAGTGAAAGGGGCTATTTTGCCCATATCCCATGACCTCCCTTCTTTGTCTCTGTTACTTCAGTATGGGTATATATGTTGTATTTTTATAGCTCAATAAATACATCATGGACTCCAAAAAATATATGATAGTGCAGATTCCGATTTGGGCAAAGGACTACTTTCCTCCCGACCTTTGACCTCGCTCGCGCCGAACAATGTGACACATTTGTATGAAGTTCTAAAATCATATTGCACGGCTCAGAAAACCATATCAGTTGCACGCAAAAATGAATCTCAGAACTGATCTGATGTATGAGATGCAATAAGCAAAAGTTTCTTTCATTATGAAAGCAATGCAGGTCGAAAAAAACGAACATTCAACTTACAAGATAACCAGATGCTAGCGAACCAAAACAAAAACACGAGTACCCTCCCCTTGCATCGTTAGCAGACGACTTTTGAGAATCTGTCGGTAGTGTGTTTTGCCGGTGTGCGCCTTCAGCTATCAAACATCGGCTGTTTCACGTGTTTTGCGAGCAAGTCTACTCTTTTGCCTGGCTCTGCAGTAAGTCCACATATTTTTCCGTAATCCAGTCATATTCCTTCAAAATGCAATCAATCGGCGGTGACAGACGTGTCGGTCGCGTTTTCCTCTCACCCATACCAGTTTAAGTTCATCCATGCAAACACACTCGCAAAACAGTTTATCACGTAGATACATTTCAAATAGGGAGCAAATGGTTAAATCTAAACCTACATATTTGTTCCCTAAGATTTGCTTCTCTGTCAATAAGCCTAATTACACACGTTCGAGAAAAACAACGTGGAATCAATTCTGAATCGAGTAAGCCAAATGGGTCCCAAACCCGTTTCGCCCGTTCTGCCGACCTGAAACGCAAAACAAAAGAATTGTGCGCTTCAACTAAATTAATTTCTATTCGACTTCATTACTTTCTTGCAACTTATGAACCTTTACTTAAAGCTTTTAAATGGTCTGAAAGTAGTGTTACCGCGTACTTATCGATGCACTCATTCGTTTTATTTTTTCAGCGACGGTCACTTAGTTTAAGGTTGCAAAAGGGCTAAGTCTCGCTGGCAACAGTTTTACCCTGCACAGATCGCAACAGTGCCGCTAGTAGTCTACACTTTGTGTTTGATGGTAGAATGGGATATACAGATTACAACACTCGTGGTTTTTTATATGGCTTGTATTTCAGTCAAGACCCAGCGGGAATATCAATCGAGAGACACTCGCCAGAGGCTCGTGTCTCCCGATGATATTCATCCGCTGGGTCTTGACTGAAATACAAGCCATATAAAAAACCACTCGTGTTGTAACCTATACATATTCATTAAACATGTGTCAGTGTCTCTCTCTCTCTCTCTCTCTCTCTCTCTCTCTCTCTCTCTCTCTCTCTCTCTCTCTCTCTCTCTCTCTCTCTCTCTCTCTCTCTCTCTCTCTCTCTCTCTCTCGCTCTCTTCACTCCCCTCTTTCTAGATGTATACACGAGGTAGGATAGGTAGAGGGAATGATGTAATCGACGAGTTTTTTTCTTCTTTTCAAAGTCCTCTTTGTCACACGATTACATATATACTGTATAAGTAGCAAGGGGACGTATCAAGAGTATAGTTTTATTCCTGACATGTGTGGTGTCCTTCTGTTTGTCTGCCTGCCTGCCTACCTACTTGCTTGTCTGCATAAATCTGAGTGATTTCGTCCTTGTCTTTCCTTTTGGTTGCCTGTATGTTCTCTCCCCTTTTCCCCTCTGTACATTCCTCTGTCTGACTTGCTTCACTTCCCCACCCCACCCCCAGAATGTGTTCTTCTGGCTTATTGTTGTCAAGTCCACCATCATGGACTGATTTGTGTA
>NW_027125920.1:77312-87312 GCF_037325665.1 Littorina saxatilis
GTGAAGGGCATTTAAATAAAGTTTGCATAAAATGACACGGGAGTGAATGTTTTAGTTGGGGCACGAAAATGGGTGCAACACTTTTTTGTTCAGTTTATTACAAGTAGTTTGGGTATGGACATTATAATGTTGTTCCTTTCTGTTCATAAGCGGGGCAAAGAAAAAAAATCTGCGTTCAGAGAGTTCTGCAATAGACAATCTAATCTTCCTTTCCATTACAAAAACAACAACACTTTGATCAAACTCTTACTAAACAAAAATATTCGTACTTTCACATACGTGAGCTACTTGTTGGAAAAGTCGTTTCTGTTAGTTGGTAACACTCTGTGCACGAGCAATACAACGTTAACATTGTCCGAAAGAGGAACATCACTTACTAGTCTGATCTCGTTCTATTTATATAGGGAATAATCCTTCTTTACCTGTTTACCTGTTCGTTGAAGCAGTGTTGGACGAGAAAAAAAAAACAATGGAAGGGACTTTCTTTTTAAAGTTTTAAATCTTGATTGTAGCCCACCTATTCATTTCACAGATCATGCGATCTCTTACCACTGAACTTACGAGGCAATAGGGAATCACTAGGGATATTTACTCGTGTATTAGTCACAGTATGTTAAAAGCTCATGGGGTAATCATTATTTATTCTAACATTCTCACGTACCTTAGTTATTAGTTATTCTCACGCTCCGAAATGTGTGCAAATTGCTGCGCATGGTTGAACAAAGCAAGACCTGGAAACATTAGCCATAGCAGCCGACAAAATTGATCGTTGCGTGACTGACTGGCTGCCTGCGCATTTATTGTTAGGTGCTCAAACCATAAAACCCTTTCTCTCATCGTTTTCTTCATTTGGTGTTTAACGTCGTTAGGTTATATCGCGACGGGGAAAGGGGGGAAGATGGGATAGAGCCACTTGTCAATTGTTTCTTGTTCACAAAAGCACTAATCAAAAATTTGCTCCAGGGGCTTGCAACGTAGTACAATATATTACCCTACTGGGAGAATGCAAGTTTCCAGTACAAAGGACTTAACATTTCTTACATACTGCTTGACTAAAATCTTTACAAAATTGACTATGTTCTATACAAGAAACACTTAACAAGGGTAAAAGGAGAATCAGAATCCGTTAGTTGCCTCTTACGACATGCTGGGGAGCATCGGGTAAATTCTTTCTCGTCCCAACCAATATGGGACTTCCCCTAACCCGCGGGGGGTTCTCTCATCGTGTCAACAACGCCATCGGCGCACCGCATGTTCGTACGCTCTGGGTAGCAGATCTTATTCAGCTGTCGCCAAGACATCGGCGCACCGCATGTTCGTACGCTCTGGGTAGCAGATCTTATTCAGCTGTCGCCAAGACAACAGCCATATTTCTCGCCCCTCCAAGCCATCTACCCCCACCTCCACCTGTTTTTGCTACTGCCCTCCGCCAATGGACCTCAGCCTCAGCACGTTAAGCAACTTTAACCAGCTTCAATAAATCAATTGAAGAATGAAAAGAAAAAAATTGCAATAGTTTGGCGTGCTGCAAAAAGAAGTCAAGTCGGTCTGTCACAAGTGGTTCTCCAGATGAATGGATAATCATGTTCTGTCAGGAAAGGATCCCCCGCCACAGACATGGACGCGACATGGGCCACATAACACCACCAAACATTCGCCAAACACAGCGTATGTATGTCGTTTAGTAAAGATTGATCATCCAATGCAACGGCCCTACACTTGAAAGTCTGCTTCTCATCGATTCAATCATAGCTTCGAGAAAAGCTTCACAAAGAATCACTTACCAATCCCGGCAACTCAACAGTGTGTGTGTGTGTGTGTGTGTATGTGTGTGTGTGTGTGTGTGTGTGTGTGTGTGTGCGTGTGTGTGTGTGTGTGTGTTATCCGACATGAAGATGCATGTCACAGTTTTCTGCTTTAGCGCTTTCCTTAACGTTGTTTTGGGGTATCTTCGACCCCGAAAACTTTTGAATCGAAGCTGTTCGTAGCAGACGGACTTATGATCGGCTGTGGTCTCACACTTTCACATATATCTTTTAATATAATTCCTTATTCGACAAGTTGTCGGGCAGAAAGCTGTACCTCTTATTTGTTTCCACTACCACACCCATCAATTTACTATGTAGTGTATTAGTGAAGGACAATCGATCCGAAAATGTTCGAACAGAAAGAGGAAAAATGGCGGCCGGCCGGATGTGCTAAAGGTCCGACCACTTGCAGACGGCCGAGACTCTCGGACTTTCACAAATATCTTTCGATATAATTCGTTATTCAACAAGCTATCGGACAGACAACTGTATGTCAAGGTTCTCTACACATGCGCTCAGCTCTTATTGTTAATTTGCATCGGATTAAAGAACTATGCCAATGGACCAGAACAGTTTTGAATCGAGAGATATTTTGCTGAGGCCGGTGTAACAGTCGCGCATGCCCATTGAGCCTCGACAGTCACGAGGCACATACAAATTAGTAAGTAACACGCAAAAGTGACTCATTTTTAGTTTTGGCGCTAGTAAGCCGTAAGGAAGCGAGCCAACACAGAGCATAAGTCCTTAACATTTAAAAAAATTAGTCATTAACTCTTAAAATTAGTAATTTTCATGACACAATTGTAATTTTCTCGTGAAAATTAGTACTTTTCACATGTTAATTACTAATTTTCACGTGTCAATGACTAATTTTCAGTTTTGGCACTAGTAAGCCGTCATAGTCTCCGCCAAAGCTATGGCGCGGGATCTCGATAATACAGAGGAACCTCCCGTAACGACCTCTTGTCACGTCAAGGCGTGAAATGTAAGTTACTTGCGTTGTTGGCGTTAATAAAAGAAATAACCAAGCCCGTTTTGCATCCTTTTCCAAGTTATTATTCACATTTGTATTCACTCTGTTTCCAACTTCAAGCACACTTATAACACATGCACACGCACACAACTATTAAGCGGTTAGTAAGGGTTAATGGGAATAGTTACTCAGCACCCCTGTGCTAGATCACGACGACATACAAGTATAAACAAGGCAAGGCAGACGTCCGGCTGCAGCCTTAGGCAATCAAACACACGGGAAAAAGGACCTGCGATAGATTGCGATCAATAATAGTTCAAGGGTCTTCGCCACAGTAATCGTTCATGAAATTCACAAGAAACAGGAAAAATGAATTGAAGATTTAAGAGAATAAAGACTGACCCTGTACATTTAATAGGGAAAACGCAGGAAACAAATATTCAAAGAAAGTCTAGGGACTACTCCCTGGTGCATATCTTGGGACTCCTCCCGAAGATCAAGAGTAATTGAGACGAGCCTGCGTTGTCTCAATATTTACAAGTTTTTCCTCTCTGTGGGGTAAACAACAAAAAATGACTGACACCGTCGGGCCGGGAACAAGAGAGGGGAAAAGATGGAAGACTTAGCTCTTTGTCGGCGAAGATAAGTGTTCCTTGACGGTGACGTCACGTCGACGATAGACTGCCTGCAATTAAGCAGGTAAGCTGGTCCTCCCCGGAAGTGTCGACGGGGTAACTTGAAGCTCGGCTCATGCAGCGCGGGCTTCCTGAAGGTGAGGAACCAGGGTCTCGGCGTCAGTTCATGCGAGAGCGTAGTTATAGCCCCCTACGTCACCACCATCAGCGCCGGCGACAACGAGGACGGACGGCGGTGGAGACGAAGCACGGTGGAGGCGAACCCACCCGGCCTCGACGGTGCACAAATCAAGCTCCGAAGGCGGGCGGACATCCCAAGCTGAGAGTGGGACACAGTAGCGCTGCAGGATACTGCCACGGTGACAACACCCGTGACAGGGTCGAGGCAACAGGTGGGTTGATGAAGAACATCAAGAAGAAAAGAAGCTGCAACACATTCGATAACCACTGAGTCCCAGAGTCGGCGAAACATATCCTTTCCCCCACTGCCCCCAGCCCTAGGTGTGTACAATAATATTACCCCCAGGAAATATTGTCTTGCGAGCTGTCAATCACCCGGCAACAATATTTACAACAACCATAAATCTTTACAATAGCCATGAATGCTATAATCAATTTCCAAAGAACGGAAAGCAGCCCAGGCTTGGCATTCTTGATTGTAATACACGTTAACGTCCCTTGATAAAATAACAGTCGTCAAACAAAGCAAAAGCTGGAGTTGTTTTGAACTTGGTTTAAACGTCACCTTGACCACTAATCGTTCTGTCCACTGACAACTGTCAACTAGTGTTAGTTCACACCAAAATTTCACACGACAACTGAGACAACGACACCAAAGTAGACGACAATAATTACAACCAATAAACAAACGAAACAAGACACATTCCAACACACAATTACCCCAGCGGCTCTTGGTAGTTGCCAACAAAAACCCCAACACCGCCACACAGTCCAGACTCTGTCCAGCTTCTCTGCCATCCAAACCGTGAACTCTCGCCGTTCTGTCGTACTCATACACACGAAACAGAACCCAAGGCCTGCGCAAAAATGCTGCAACGCGAGGTCCGCAGGTAGCGCACGAAATACGCCATCTAAGCGTGCATAATTCGCTGACAGTGTTATAGCAACTGGCAAAGGGAAATCGCACGGAATGCACCCATCAACAAACACACAATGATACATCGCGCCGAAAATAACGCAACATTGCCACCAAGGACAACAGTCGTCAAACACTTTCCACCACTACGTGACAAACCCCCATCCCAGAGGAAACCGCGGGTGACAGGTGACACCGAAGATGGCTATGCCAGAGTGTATGACATGGAAAAGTCTATAAAGAGATAACTGAAGCACTAGGGCCACGCCGGACGGAGGATGGATGGGCCCGATGAGGTCAATCACTACCTGTTTGAAAGGAACATCCACCAGCGGCATTTTCTCGAGAGCAACCCTGCGCAACCTGCCGCGGGGAACGGTGCGCTGACACGAGTCGCAAGACGCGACGAACCGGCGAACGTCGGCACACATGCCCGGCCAATAAAAATCCGACCAGATCCGGCTCAACGTGCGTCTAGCAGCTAGGTGGCCGGCCATCGGTGAAGAATGGCCTAGAGTTAAGACCTCGCTGCGGAACGGGTGAGGAACGCAAACTTGGCGGTGGAACACTCCATCAGAACCACAATACTCGCGGTACAAAACGTTGGCGCGATACATGAACCGCACACGGCCTTGACCTTGGGAGGACCACGGGTGCTGGTCGCGAGCCAAATCACGCATCCGTTTGAGAGAAGGGTCAGATTCCTGGGCATCAATCAGTTCTTGCCTAGTCTTCTGAAGACCTTGTGATTTAGGATCGAGGGGAAGATCGCCGCAGGCGTCCTTCTTAACCTGAGCACGAGTCACAGCGGCACACGAATCACGCGGGCCGTAAGTCGGGACTTCGACAACCACACCGGAGGGAAGAGTGAAGTGATTCCCGATGAGAACAGAAGTGTTGAGATCATTCACGACATTGACCTCGATAACTCCGGAGTAATAAGGTGTCTCTACATCCACATGGGCAATCTGAGCGACGCGACTATCCGGGCCGAACGCCCCGGTAAGATCGCGGGTCTTGCCTGTGAAACATGATTTAGGGACGATATCACGCCGAGACAGCGATATGTTGGAACCCGTGTCTCTGAGAGCCTCGGTCTCAATGCCACAAATTTTTACCTTGACCATGTAGTTATCGCCTGCGGTAGCAGCCTGACAATCTGGACACAACCGAGAACGCAACTTTGGCACAGACCCCTCAGCGGAGATCACATGAACACATCCAAAAATCGCGGACGACTGCCCGGAACCGGTAACCGACTTTTCGCGAGTTATGACGTCACGAGCACGCTTGTGGCAATAATCAGCCTCGTGGCCTTCCCGATTACAATAATTACAGTGTTTCTTTTTCCTGGGCGGCGCATTAGTGTTTGCCACCGATTCAGAAATAGCCTGAGAGGCAGGAGAACTGACCTGACTCACCCTCTCCTCAGACTTGGCAGCCTGGCGACGCCGTCTCTGCTTCTTCTTGGCACCGGAAGTACTTACGGCACAGACAGACTCGGTCTGACGACGAGAGAACGGGTTTTTGCAATCCGGCTCGTGGGCTTCTGAATAAGCTTGGGCAGCGGCAGCAGCAGCGTCAGCCGATCCGGGTGACCGCTCCTTCACAAATGCTTTGACATCAGCGGGCAGACCGTTGATAAACTGCTCAAGACGAATGAGGTCATAGAGGCTGTCAAAATCACGATTGCCTTTGGCAAGATGAAGCCAACGGTCCAAATACATCTTGCTGCGCTCCAACACCTGCTCGTATGTCTCGGAACCAACACGTTTGGCAGCGCGGAACTTCTCTCTGTACGTCTTCGCCGTGCAATGGAAAGCTTTCAAAAGAGCATCCTTTAAAACATCATAGTCATCAGCTATTTCAACTGACAACTTCGTATAAACCTCGGCAGCTTTGCCCTTAAGGTGACCACTCAACCTGAGGGCCCAAGTCGCGACTTCCCACTTCATCTGCGTAGCAATACGCTCAAACTTGGCCAGGTACGTATCCACATCATCCCCATCGTCCAAATAAGGCAACCGAATTTTGTCGGCAATAATGCCAATGTCTGATTTCTTGGACGTGACTGAGGCGGCCGCCAAAGCAACCTGGTGAGCATGCGTTTGTTCCGGGTTGGCTAAAGCGTATGAGTGGCTTTCTTCTTCCATGGCGAGTCGGCGTTTCCTCTCCTCAGCTTCTAGTTCAAAGTTACGTTTCCTCTCTTCGGCCTCAACCACAAAATCCAACAAATCACGCCCGGTAAGACCGGCCTCCTTACCTAACTGAAGGTAGTCCATGGTGGCAGAAGGATTACCTGAGGGAGTAGCAGCCAGCGGAGGAGCAGGAGCGGCAACAAAAGAGGTGTCAGAAAGCGAATATTCCGAAGTATCAACTACGTCAGAGGAAGAAGAATTATCGTCGTCAGTGACTGTTTGTTCGGAATAATCAACACGTGGTAAAGAACGTAATTTCCTTGGAGACGAGTCCTTAGACATCGTCTGTGCATGACATCATGAAAACAAGACCGAAACCCGAAACGAAGAACGAGTGTGAATCAAATCGCAAAGATGAAATAGCTCGGAAACTGAGTCATGGGGTTGTTGTTGCTGACAAACTAGCCAACCATGTGTTGGAAGCCCACCAACACCCACAACAGAGGACAAGGCTATATACCACACAAGTGAACAAATAGGGACGGGAACAAGTAAAACAGAGGGTTAACAACTTATGAACTTATAAAAAAAAAATAAAAAAATAAAGTATAAGTTAGCTTTATATGTCAACCGTGTTTTATACCCTGCATCTCCACCAAATATGTCACGTCAAGGCGTGAAATGTAAGTTACTTGCGTTGTTGGCGTTAATAAAAGAAATAACCAAGCCCGTTTTGCATCCTTTTCCAAGTTATTATTCACATTTATATTCACTCTGTTTCCAACTTCAAGCACTCTTATAACACATGCACACGCACACAACTATTAAGCGGTTAGTAAGGGTTAATGGGAATAGTTACTCAGCACCCCTGTGCTAGATCACGACAATATACAAGCATAAACAAGGCAAGGCAGACGTCCGGCTGCAGCCTTAGGCAATCAAACACACGGGAAAAAGGACCCGCGATAGATTGCGATCAATAATAGTTCAAGGGTCTTCGCCACAGTAATCGTTCATGAAATTCACAAGAAACAGGAAAAATGAATTGAAGATTTAAGAGAATAAAGACTGACCCTGTACATTTAATAGGGAAAACGCAGGAAACAAATATTCAAAGAAAGTCTAGGGACTACTCCCTGGTGCATATCTTGGGACTCCTCCCGAAGATCAAGAGTTATTGAGACGAGCCTGCGTTGTCTTAATATTTACAAGTTTTTCCTCTCTGTGGGGTAAAAACAAAAAATGACTGACACCGTCGGGCCGGGAAACAAGAGAGGGGAAAAGATGGAAGACTTAGCTCTTTGTCGGCGAAGATAAGTGTTCCTTGACGGTGACGTCACGTCGACGATAGACTGCCTGCAATTAAGCAGGTAAGCTGGTCCTCCCCGTAAGTGTCGACGGGGTAACTTGAAGCTCGGCTCATGCAGCGCGGGCTTCCTGAAGGTGAGGAGCCAGGGTCTCGGCGTCAGTTCATGCGAGAGCGTAGTTATAGCCCCCTACGTCACCACCATCAGCGCCGGCGACAACGAGGACGGACGGCGGTGGAGACGAAGCACGGTGGAGGCGAACCCACCCGGCCTCGACGGTGCACAAATCAAGCTCCGAAGGCGGGCGGACATCCCAAGCTGAGAGTGGGACACAGTAGCGCTGCAGGATACTGCCACGGTGACAACACCCGTGACAGGGTCGAGGCAACAGGTGGGTTGATGAAGAACATCAAGAAGAAAAGAAGCTGCAACACATTCGATAACCACTGAGTCCCAGAGTCGGCGAAACATATCCTTTCCCCCACTGCCCCCAGCCCTAGGTGTGTACAATAATATTACCCCCAGGAAATATTGTCTTGCGAGCTGTCAATCACCCGGCAACAATATTTACAACAACCATAAATCTTTACAATAGCCATGAATGCTATAATCAATTTCCAAAGAACGGAAAGCAGCCCAGGCTTGGCATTCTTGATTGTAATACACGTTAACGTCCCTTGATAAAATAACAGTCGTCAAACAAAGCAAAAGCTGGAGTTGTTTTGAACTTGGTTTAAACGTCACCTTGACCCCTGATCGTTCTGTCCACTGACAACTGTCAACTAGTGTTAGTTCACACCAAATTTCACACGACAACTGAGACAACGACACCACAGTAGACGACAATAATTACAACCAATAAACAAACGAAACAAGACACATTCCAACACACAATTACCCCAGCGGCTCTTGGTAGTTGCCAACAAAATCCCAACACCGCCACACAGTCCAGACTCTGTCCAGCTTCTCTGCCATCCAAACCGTGAACTCTCGCAGTTCTGTCGTACTCATACACACGAAACAGAACCCAAGGCCTGCGCAAAAATGCTGCAACGCGAGGTCCGCAGCTAGCGCACGAGATACGCCATCTAAGCGTGCATAATTCGCTGACAGTGTTATAGCAACTGGCAAAGGGAAATCGCACGGAATGCACCCATCAACAAACACAATGATACATCGCGCCGAAAAAAACGCAACATTGCCACCAAGGACAACAGTCGTCAAACACTTGCCACCACTACGTGACACCTCTCCCAAGAGAGTTTCTCGGCACGGATGCTTTTCACACTGTAACTAACCTCCCAAGAACGACGCCCTCCCTTTTCAGACGACCGACCTACCATCATAGGGTCAATAATGACTTGGATCTTTTTACCAGTGAGTGTCAACATTCGTTATTACCCAGCACACGCGTAACACGCACGCCATTAGTCACGCATCAAGTCAGGGGTGGTAGTCTGTAGTCAGTAGTGCGTGCAAGTCCAGTGGCCTACGGCTGTCTTCTTCGCACCTATTGCTGTCACTGAAGAACTGCCCTCGAAGTAGGAGGAGGGGGGGGGGGAGGGAGAGGTTGAGTAGGGGCAGTTAAAACAACAACTCAATAATGAATTGCTGTGTACCTATTCTGTGAGTTTGTGCTCATAATTGCCAATGAGCAAGTGTTTACATTTAGTCACGTTTTGACTAAATGTTTTAACATAGAGGGGGAATCGAGACGAGGGTCGTGGTGTATGTGTGTGTGTGTGTGTGTGTGTGTGTGTGTGTGTGTGTGTGTGTGGGGGGGGTGTCTGTGCGTGTGTGTGTGTGTAGAGCGATTCAGAGTAAACTACTAGACCGATCTTTATGAAATTTTACATGAGAGTTCCTGGGTATGATATCCCCATTTTTTTTCGATAAATGTCTTTGATGACGTCATATCCGGCTTTTTGTAAAAGTTGAGGCGGCACTGTCACACCCTCAATTTTCAATCAAATTGATTGAAATTTTGGCCAAGCAATCTTCGACGAAGGCCGGACTTCGGTATTGCATTTCAGCACGGAGGCT
>NW_027125920.1:89812-97092 GCF_037325665.1 Littorina saxatilis
GTGTGTCTACGTGTGTGTGTGTGTCTACGTGTGTGTGTGTGTCTACGTGTGTGTGTGTCTACGTGTGTGTGTCTACGTGTGTGTGTGTGTGTGTCTACGTGTGTGTGTGTGTGTGTGTGTGTCTACGTGTGTGTGTGTCTACGTGTGTGTGTGTCTACGTGTGTGTGTGTGTGTCTACATGTGTGTGTGTGTGTGTCTACGTGTGTGTGTGTCTCCGTGTGTGTGTGTGTCTACGTGTGTGTGTGTGTGTGTGTGTGTGTGTACGTGTGTGTGTGTGTCTACGTGTGTGTGTGTCTACGTGTGTGTGTGTCTACGTGTGTGTGTCTACGTGTGTGTGTGTGTCTACGTGTGTGTGTGTCTACGTGTGTGTGTCTACGTGTGTGTGTGTCTACGTGTATGTGTGTCTACGTGTGTGTGTCTACGTGTGTGTGTGTGTCTACGTGTGTGTGTGTGTGTGTGTGTGTGTGTGTGTGTGTGTGTCTACGTGTGTGTGAGTTGTGATTGTGTCTCTCACTCTCTCGTCAAATTTATCTGCCACAACAACCTCTATATCAGGCAAGTGCTGTAGGACTGTCACGTGTTTCGCCAAACCCCCTTTTTCTCGCCTACCCCTGAAAAGAACTATCCTGTCACCAAAGAAGATATAATGTGTATGATATTGAATGTCTACAAACCCACATTCCATCGCTGTCACCATTACACGCGCGTGACGATTCGCGGCAGTGAAATTCATGATGCACTCTTCCCGTGCAGCTAACCTGGAATGTGTGCCACCAGTTCACCGTAGTGTGTAGTTTCGCCGGACCAATCGAGTGCGAATTCTGACACTGGTAGTGATCGCGATGTTTACACAGACGCTGACGGGATTGAAACAAAGGAGGAGGTTGTGGGAGTGAGTCAAGGAGAAGGGAGGGGGGGGGGGGGGCGCTGAAGGGGGACAAGACCATATCTCTGTGGACAAGACGAGGAGGAGATGGAGCGTGCTCTTGAAGACAGAGCTGAGCAAGCAGGATTTTCTTGGATGATATTTACGATCGGGTAGGACAGGTCAAAGACACTGAAAAGGCACAGAGAAAACCTGAAAGACCCTCTGAGAAACCAACGCATTCTCAACTTAGTCTTTGACAAACGGCGTTACGGTGGCATGCAGGTACTTGTCTGTGAGTCAGACAATTTGGTGCTCCGGTACGATGTTAGGGAAAGCCGAGTCACAGACTGGTTTATTAAAATGCGCAAGTCAGTGGTGACAGACTCTTGGAGGCAGACACAATGAGATGCTTGCGTAGGTGGACCCCTCTGATCAACGACGACTTCTTCGAAGACAGGAAACAAACAACAGATGACCTGACTGCGTTAGCGGCAGTCGTGAGACTGTAACTTGGTTACCATTGTGATACAGATCCACTGTGTGTATGATTAACACAGTAAAAAAAAAAAAAAACCCAGGTGTTGAACGGACAATCATTTACATCTGAGTACGCGAAACTCGGTATCGGACAACCAGTAGCGATAACTTTATTTCCATGTGATTGTGTACATCATACGGTTCCGTTCGAAACGTTTTGTACTTCGATCTCCCTTCTCCCCCATCCCCACCTCTATATGCAATAAACCATCCATCTCTCTCTCTCTCTCTCTCTCTCTCTCTCTCTCTCTCTCTCTCTCTCTCTCTCTCTCTCTCTCTCTCTCTCTCTTCTCTCTCTCTTCTCTCTCTCTCTCTCTCGCTCTCTCTTCTCTCTTCTCTCTCTCTCTTCTCTCTCTCTCTCTTCTCTCTTCTCTCTTCTCTCTTCTCTCTCTCTCGCTCTCTCTCTCTCTCTCTCTCTCTCTCTCTCTCTCTCTCTCTCTCTCTCTCTCTCTCTCTCTCTCTCTGGGGTCCTGATTTGGCCCGTAAATGGTCCGCTGGACCCAAAAAGCAACAAAAATCAAATCAATCTCTCTCTCTCTCTCTCTCTCTCTCTCTCTCTCTCTCTCTCTCTCTCTCTCTCTCTCCCTCTCTCTCTCTCTCTCTCTCTCTCTCTCTCTCTCTCTCTCTCTCTCTCTCTCTCTGGGGTCCTGATTTGGCCCGTATATGGTCCGCTTGACCCAAAAAGCAACAAAAAGCAAATCAATTTCTCTCTCTCTCTCTCTCTCTCTCTCTCTCTCTCTCTCTCTCTCTCTCTCTCTCTCTCTCTCTCTCTCTCTCTCGTTCACGTGGGGCGGGGACGTAGCTCAGTTGGTAGCGCGCTGGCTTTGTAGCCAGTTGGTCGCTATCAGCGTGGGTTCAATCCCCACGTTCGGCGAGAGATTTATTTCTCGCAGTCAACTTTGTGCAGACTCTCTACGGTTTCCGAACACCCCCGTGTACACACATGCGCACGAAAAAGATCCCACGTTCACAGCGAAAGCCTCAGGGCTTGGAAAACACGAAGACACACATGCATCATCTCTCGTCTCTCTGATTATCATGATCGTATTTCGATACTTTGACGAGACAAACCCAATGCTGGTGTGTCGAAGAAGACAGCCACAGCGGGCTTGTTCGAATCAAAGTATCACACCATATCTTCAGCGTATTACAAATGCCTGTCCCAATATAGACCAGTTGGTCTTAGAAGACATTAAACCCCAATAGTCAGTCGTTCACGTATCAGTGCATGCGCTGTAACGGACACGTGGCCACAAGGAAAGGATTGAAAAAAAAAGATAAATGGAGGAGAAACATTTGTGAGTTTTTTTGTGTGTGGAGTCAATTGTGGGGGGGGGTTGCGTAAAAGGCGACACTGACGTTTGTTTGTGAATGTATACACCTCACAGCTTTGCTGACAAATTCTTTTGCTGTGAAAATCGGTGAACCAAGTAGGTCCCTCCGTTTTTACCGCTGGCTGGTAGTTCTTTGATGGGTATACAATGAGAAACAGAGGTGTAAAACTGTTCCGTGCGTGACACCCATAAATCTCTGCGTGTATTCATGGCGATGGTGTGCGTGGTACTGTGATCCGTTAAAGTGCGCTGTCTCGCTCAGTACCGCCGACTTCAGCACTGGAGGTTTCTGTCGGGGTTACCCCACCCTTAGCTCCTGGTCAGGGACCTTACCTGGGAGCACAGGTAGCAGAGATTTTAACGCGCCTCTTACCCGCGTGATGAACCCGTATGAGCACATAGGGTATTTACTAGTCAACAGTGCCACCTGTTCACCACCCCGCTCTGATAGGAACACCGCCAGTTGGTCCAGGACAGCTTATTCGTCAGGGCAAGCCCGACTTATATCGCTGCAACCCCTTACTAAGGGACGCCCCCGATCCGCCGCCTGGGGACCTGCCGGGTTATTAGCATACAACAGAAATAATGACAAACACGTTACGATCTGGGTTATACCGGCCGTCTGTCTCCAATTTAAAGGTTAAATACTTGACAGCAAAAAATAATGACTGCTGTAAGTTTTATTGCACCTTGTGTGTCGTTATTTATCATACTGTATCAAATACGTTCTACCTTATCGCCGAATTTCTCCACTTCTTCTCTTTTCCCCATCAACTTTTTTCCACTTCACATACCTCTCCCCTCAAATTTTCCCAATATACTTTTTCTCTCCGCCAGCTATTTGCCTCAACCATCGCCCAATATAATATTGTTCTACCCACAATCCGTATCCCTCAACATTTGCAAAACTTCTTCTATTCGCCAATCTTACACCTGCTTCTTTTCTCCACTAACCTTTCACCTCAAATTCGAACTCTCTCTCCCTCCCCCCCTTGCCCCCCCCCCCCCCCCCCCCCCCACCTCACCTTGTCCCCCGCCCGGGCCCCGCACCTGTACCCCACAACCAGCACAAACACCACTGCCGCATAGAAGAAATCACGTCAGCGCCACGTCATAGGACTCTGGCTTAGGCCTTTCTCATGACGCATTATGCGTACGCTGATTTTTTGTTATTGTGTGGCATGCCTTTTTAGGCGTAATGATTGTTATAATGTATGTTAAACAGTAAATAGAGATTATTCTTATGATTACTCTCATATAAACTCCAGTTCATTAATAATGCAAATACTCGAAGGAAAAAAGCTAATACCTCAACTGCGCTGTCTTTTGAAATAAAAAACGCTCGGCTGGACCCGAGTACTCTTCAGACTGGCTCGCTCCCCCTGTAGTCTTTTTCTCTCGCGCGGTGTGTGTGTGGCGCACGTTATAATTATGTCAAAGCAGCACCGCCCTGATATGGTCCTTCGTGGTCGGCTGGGCGTTAATGAAACAAACAAACAAATACGCACATAGACAGACGGACACACACACACCTTTACAAACAAACACATATACACACTCACACACACACACATGCACACACACAATCACACACACACTCTCTCTCCCTCACTCCCTCTCTCTCTCTTTCTTTCTTACACACACACACACACACACACACACACACACACACACGGAGAGAGAGAGAGAGAGAGAGAGGGGGGGGATAGCAAGAGAGAGAGAGGGGGGGATAGCAAGAGAGAAAGAGAGAGAGAAAGAGCGAGTGGGGGGATAGCAAGAGAGAGCGAGAGGGGGATAGCAAGAGAGAGCGAGAGAGATAGATAGTAGGTTGTACAACGACCCGTGAATAAACATTTAGCGAGTCAGAGCAAGACTAGTGCGCTAACACGGTCTCCAATGAACGTATGGAAGCATAATTTAATCAGCTTTGTTTCGTTCGCTTGAGGATAAATTATGTTATTTACATTTTACTGCACTATTTTACCAGATCTTTTACCAATCAAGACCGACTCTAGGTGACCCACCAAATGTCATAGCGGTCAGGCTAGGACTTGGTTTTGTTTATCACTCTAAAACTAACAAAGACAAAGTCAAATTTTGAATACAAAATATCAGAATGACTTTCTCTATGGAATTATATAAGTTGTCATCATTTTCACGAGTTTTCATTCATAGCCAGCTAGGAAACAAACAAAAATGTTCAAAAGTGACAAATCGAAGTAGTGACTGGGGTTTGAGCTTCAGGTGAAGCGTGGATTGTCAAAATAAAAGCTGTTCAGGTGTCACGATCTAGTGACATAGACCAAGAAAGTGTCACTCGGTGGGGTGCCTTCTCTTGGTCAATTGCGACAGAAAGCGCCTGTGCGTGAGTCGGGGCTATACGGCAGAGTTTTGCTGACAGCGCAGAGCACGGATATTGTGCCGCACGGATTTTTCGGGGGTGTTTCTGCTTGCGAGGCAGAATTGTGGATAGCTGAGACACGATAACTGGACACTTTACACTCAGCGGCAAGAGGAGAAGGATCGGTGTTTTTTCGTCCATAGAGTTTGATGGTTTTCATCACGTCTAGATATTTTCTTCTATCTACGTGCCGTTTCTGCTAGCACAGATAGGGCTCTATTGGAACTTCAACGAGATACCACCTGCTCACAGTTACATGTTTGCTGAGGACGAGTCGTCAATTTCTCTTCGCCGTGTGGGGAACACTCTGTTTCACCGCATAAAGTAGTCGGCAAGAGGTTGGATGTTGTGTCACTGTTGACGAACAGAGGCCATTCCAGGGAGGAAGCGGGTTTTGCTTCCATGAGAGTGCTACATTCATAGGCTTTTTGAGGTAATAAATCATTGTTTAACGCTGTGGACGAGTCTGTGTTTGTGGAATGAAATACTCTCTGTTGTTTTTTCCAGGTTAGCGCATAATTTGCTCTCTGTGACGCTAAAATACTAATCTGTATATGGTTTTGCAGATAGGGAGAGAAGGACGAAAAACGGCTGTTTTGGTTGTTGTAAAAAGTCCATTTGTGCAGGCCCACGTGCTCGATGAGATATGTAAAGATGACATGTTTAAAGGTGGAGGGTGAGGGGTAGCTGACATGTTTAGTGCACGATGCTTTCTGTTTGCAGCCTTGGTATCTTCTGTACGGCTGCCTTTTGCGGGACACTGCTAGCTGCAGACGTGGTAACCGGGACCAGACATAACCAGCAAACCGGCTAACCAGCGAACCGGCTAACCAGCTAACCAGCGAACCGGCTAACCAGCTAACCAGCGACTGGGTGCGGCGCCTGATGCCTCCACAGTTCCCTGCTTCGTCACCACGCTAACCAGCACTTCATTCGACGGAGCAGTTGTGGAGGCTAAAAAGACTAATTACAGGCCGTCCACCCAGTGGCCAAAGAAAGCTAAGTGCACCATGTCTTATGCACCCCGTTGACCACCGTTGTCATTTATGCTATCTGTGATTATATTCGAGTAGTGACGACGTGGGGTGTGTGACACCTGCATGAACTAGCACTTTTGGAGCAGAACAGTCGTATTTTCTTATCTTTACACGGGATCAGCGTGTTACTATAATTTTCTATATTCTAACTGGCATTTTGTCAGTGACCACGGGTTTTTTACGTTTTGTGAACGTAAAAGAACATATTTGAGTGAAGTCTCGAGGGAGGTGGCGAGTTTTTACATAAACAGGCGTCTGAAACTTATACTTTTGTTGTCTCTATTTAATTGTATGACTGCGAGAGTGGATCGTGGTGTGGTTAGTTGGTTAGTAGTAACTAACCGTTTCATAATCACCTTAAGTGATATAGTGAAACGTGACACATGGGGGCCAAGCCGGGATTTACTCAGTTAATTTCCAACTGATAAAGACCCACCAATTAAGGATAACTAAGAGCAGATAATCTCGTCAGTGCTCGACTTATTTTCTGCTTGGTGCTACCCTTTTTTGTATAGTTTTGATCATATACCACACCTTAAGCGATTCACATCTTGCAGGAAATGTAAATTGTAATTTGTGAGCTATTGTATGCGCTAACTGTGATTACTTCCCTTTCCTTTGTTTGTGAATCTTTGTTGTTGTACGTTCACAGTTTTCCGTTGCAGAGAGCTGAGCGGGGTTAGCGGATTTGTTATTCGTTTTACTCAGTGTTCTCTACATTGTTGTTTCGCATTCAGTAACAGGTTACATTTCTATCGTCTTGTTTTACTTGGATTTTTCTCCATATTTTGACTTTGTTGGAATTTGGGGGGGGGAGGGTCCGAGGACTTCTGTCCTTACCAGGCTGTGGGAAACACTCTGTTTCACCGCAAAAAGCAGCCGATAAAGTAGGCCACGGCTGTGGGAAACACTTTGTTTTACCGCAAAAGCAGCCATAAAGTAGGCTACACGTTTTGTTCTACACCGTTTGGATTTTTTCTTCTGCATTTTCTGGTTGCTGGATTTTTGTATCCATTGTTTCATCACCGGGTGTTCTAGCTTTAGCTGCGTTAGACTTACCTTTGTGATAAAGCTTTGCTAAACTAACCATGGCTACGGGGGGA
>NW_027125921.1:0-7913 GCF_037325665.1 Littorina saxatilis
TACCCAAGAAGCCCAATCCCTTGACATTGAACGACTACAGGCCCGTAGCGCTCACCTCCATCCCCTTCAAGTGCGCTGAGAAGTTGGTCCTTCGGAGGCTGAGGTTGGAGACAGAGGACCATCAGGATCCTCTTCAGTTTGCATACACCCGCAACCGGAGTACTGAAGATGCGATCCTGACCCTCGTCCACAACGTCTCCGCCCACCTGGAGAAGCCCTCCTCTTACGCCAGGGTCCTGTTCATCGACTTCAGCAGCGCCTTCAACACCATCCAGCCTCATCTCATGATGAGGAAGCTGCTGGAGTTCGACGTCAATCCAGTGCTGATCAGTTGGGTCTTCAGCTTCCTTACAAAGCGAACCCAGCGGGTCCGTATTGGACAAGTCTTGTCCGAGGCTGTCGCCACCAATACAGGCGCCCCCCAAGGCTGCGTGCTGTCTCCCACGCTCTTCACGCTGTACACCGCCGACTGTCGCCTCAGGGATCTTGTCAACCTGCTGCTGAAGTTTGCAGACGACACATCCCTGTCAGGTCTCATCCTGAAGAACGACGAATCGGCGTACAGACACGCAGTGGAGGAGCTGGTGCAGTGGTGCGACGACAACTTCCTGGAGCTCAACGTGAGCAAGACGAAGGAACTCATCATGGACTTCCGACGAACCAAGTCCGCCGTCGACCCCATCATCATCAAGGGCGAACCAGTCGAGATGGTGGATACCTACAAGTATCTGGGCACCATCATCGACAACCAGCTCGACTGGTCGCCAAACGTGGACGCCGTGTGCAAGCGGGCAAACCAGAGGCTCTTCTTCCTGAGGAAGCTGCGGCAGTTCCACGTCGACCCACAGATCCTCCACCTCTTCTACCAGGCGACTATTCAGAGTGTCGTCTCCTTCAACCAGCTCTGCTACCACAGCAGTGCAAAGAAAGGCGACATGGAAAGGTTGGAGAAGATTGTGAAGAGAGCAGGCTCCATCATTGGCTCTGAGCTTCAGCCTCTCAGCACTCGATTCCCGAGTGTGGCGCTGAAGAAGCTGAGCATGATCCGCTCTGACGACCGCCACCCTCTGCACCAGGCGCTCGCATCGTGCGAGCCCACGCGTGAGTCATCACGCCGTTTGAGGTGCTGGCGGGCCAGGACGAACCGGATGAGGGACTCGTTCCTCCCGATGGTTGTACGACTCTACAACCAGTCCCTGTGAATGTGACAGTATGCTAGATAGACTTGAGTGCTGTAAAATTTGACTGTGAGGACTATGGGTGATGTGAACTGTGATGTGAGGACTATGGGTGATGTGAACTGTGACTGCGGAAGGACAATGAGTGCTGTGAACTGTGACTTGGAGGACTATGGGTGATGTGTAGTAGGTGTGAGCGATGGTAGAGTAGAGGACGTGTGATTGGCGGGGGGGGGGGGGGGGGGGGGTAAGAGTGAAATGTTGACGTCTGTTTACTTTGTATGATGGGGGGGGGGGGTTATGATGTAATGTAATGTATGATGATGTACTATGTGTTGATTGCGTATGTATGGGGGTTATGATGTAATGTATATGTATGATGATGTATTCTGTGTCGATTGTGAATGTATGGTGGGGTGGGGGGGTATGATGTAATTTAATGTACGATGATATATTTGGTGTTTGATAGTGTATGATTGTTTGTTAGTTGTAGATTATAGTACGATGTTTGATGTTGTAATGTTTGTGCGTGTGTTATAATGCAATATGTTATGATGTAATGTGTGATGATGTATTCGGTGTTTGATAGTGGATGTATGCTTGTTAGTTGTAGATCTAGTACGATGTTTGAGGCTGTAATGTTTGTGCGGGTGTCATATGTAGCCGTACGAGGGTTCCAGTGTGTGAGTTGTGCATGGCCGGGCGCTAGAGTGCTGCATGAATGAGTAAGTGCATGTGGAGTTGTATGGCTGGGTGAATTGTGGGTTGCGTACGTCCGAGGGGCACATGTAGCCTGTGTGTCTGAAGTAGTGGGTATGTGTGCGTAAGGGTGTGTTGATATTGAACTTCAGTTGTTGCTTTGTAAATGCCTATGTATCAGTGTATTATGTCTTGCCACACACATGCCAAATTTCCTTGTATTGATGAGGACAATAAAATTTCTTGTATCTTGTATCTTGTATCTTGTATCTTGTATCAAATATGTGCTCTCTCTCTCTCTCACACACACCCACACACACACCCACACACACACTAACACAAACTTACACACACACACATGAACACACACACATAAACACATAGACATACACATACATACACACACAACACACACACACACACACACACACACACACACACACACACACACACACTTAGAAAAATCTTTGCCGAAGGCGCCTGCAAATTCTGAAGCACAAGCTTAAATGCTGAGAGATCCATACAAAGCTTACATATTATTAATTCGTTCTGATACTTACTGGTCAGTCACAATACCTTGGTATGTTTCTGATGCATAAAATACGGTGCAGCACTTCACTTGGGAACGAAAGTTTAGCCTTCGGCTGGGATCAGTCGCAGTTCTACCACAAACCTTCTTCCCCCTCGCTATCTCTTTCTATTTATGACTTGTCATGAAGTCATTTACGTTTCAAAGTTTAGATTTCTGTGTGTGTGTGTGTGTGTGTGTGTGTGTGTGTGTGTGTGTGTGTGTGTGTGTGTGTGTGTGTGTGTGAGTGAGTGTGTGTATGTGTGCAGGGGCGGATTAGGGGGTGGTTACAGGGGTAAACCCTCCCCCCCGCCCCTGGCTGTCAAAAAAAATATTTAATACTAACTTTAAAAGAAATAATGAGTGACAGCTGACACCAGTTGCTCATGTTTAAAATCAAGGATAAGCCATAAATTGTTCATAAAATAGCTAAAACTCTTCAGCTTCAGGTTGTAACCCCCCCCCCCCTCTGGCTTAACTGCTCCGCCCCTGGTGTGTGTGTGTGTGTGTGTGTGTGTGTGTGTGTGTAATTGTTTCCCTGTGTGTGTTAGTGCGTGTGTGCCTGTGGCTGTTTGTCTTTGTATGTGATTCTTAACTTGTGCTTGCATCTGTCTGTCTATCTGTCTGTCTGTCTGTCTGTCTGAAGGTGTGTCCGTCTGTCTGTCTGTCTGAAGGTGTGTCCGTCTGTCTGTCTGTCTGAAGGTGTGTCCGTCTGTCTGTCTGTCTGAAGGTGTGTCCGTCTGTCTGTCTGTCTGAAGGTGTGTCCGTCTGTCTGAAGGTGTGTCCGTCTGTCTGTCTGAAGGTGTGTCCGTCTGTCTGTCTGTCTGTCTGAAGGTGTGTCCGTCTGTCTGTGGACCCTACATTAAACCTTAGAATGAAAGGTTGACGGTAAAAGCAAAGAACAGAATAATCTGCCTCCTTACAACACAATTGTGTACTTGTTATCATAGCCTTACCGCCGCGCAGGTCACAATAGGATTTCGCCAAAAGATCAATATTTGACGACGGTCAAAACCCAGACAATATCTCGACTCAAGCAAAGGAATGTCCGATTAAAAAGGCTGCCAGAGTGAGACAGTGTAAAGTGCTTCCCTGTCTGCCGAGCAGTGTTTGTGTTTGAAAAAAAGTGTTCGTACTTTGAACTTTTGAAGTATGTCACATTTTTAGGCAAAGTATCGTTTCAATGCCTCCGATCAAAACCTTTTTGTTAGGAAGGCTAGCTATGGGGATGCAAGTGAGCCAATAAATGTGGGCGGTTCTGGTGAGGTTATGCCCCCTCTTTCTTTCGGCTGGTAATTACTGGCGCAACCTCGCGGCAAGATCACGCAAGAAAGGGAATAAAACGTGCATTGGTCCCAATTAGCATATCGGTTTGGTAACAGTTCGTGTGTGTAAGTCGTGCATTTTATACGGTAAACAGACAATAGTCGGTTCTGGTGAGGTTATGCCCCTTCTTTCTTTCGGCTGGTAACTGGCGCCACCTCGCGGCAAGATCACAGGAGTTGTCTCAGGTAAACTTTTCCGAGGAATATTTAAATCATTGCAACGTCAAAATTGTCGCTCTTTGGGTGTTCGAGCTTTGGTTAAGAAAAACTATCTGGGGTACAGCAGAGCCTCTGCAAAGGATGAGAAAACTGATCGCTTCAAACTCGACCACCCATCACGCTTAACCAAGAGAGTGGAAGAACTTCACCATAAACTTTCCTCTACCCGCTTTATTTCTCTGTTTCTATGCGTGTAAGCGTGTGTTTGAGCGCGCGCGCGCGCGCGCGCGTGTGTGTGTATGTGTGTATGTGTGTGTGTGTGGTGGAGGGGAGATGTATGTGTGTGTGTGCGTGTGTGTGTTTGTCTGTGTGTGTGTGTGTGTGTGTGTGGTGGAGGGGAGGTGTATGTGTGTCTGCGTGCGTGCGTGCGTGTGTGTGTGTGGGAGGGGGTATGTGTGTGTGTGTTGGTGGTGGACGGGAGGAGATGTGTGTTTGCGTCCGTGTGTGTGTGTGTGTGTGTGTGTGTTAGGAGGGGAGGGGTATGTGTGTTTGCGTGCGTGCGTGTGCGGTGTGTGTGTGTGTGTGTGTGTCATGTATGTGTACACGTGCGTGCGTGCGTGCGTGCGTGTGTGCGCGCGCGCGCGTGTGAGCATGTGTATGTGTGTGTGTGTTTGTGTGTGTGTGTGTGTGTGTGTATAGTTGTGAATGTGAATGCGTGTACAAGCACAATACAGAAACAACCACTTTACTCTGACTTATAGTTGGTGCTTTTCCAAAATGTCGGAAACCCGAGAGCTCACGAACGCGCATGCGCAGTAGCATGGTCACTAATAACCAACACGCACAGAGCATTCACAACATATATAGATACAGACTGACAAAAACACAAATATTTTCCCCTTAGCGCACTTACCTTAAAATCGATCGAATTTAAGAACGAAAACGTCGCGAAAATCACACTTATATCACATCAGTATCACATCAAAATCATTGCTCAACAAGTCAGAATTTCCATATCGGCCACAGCCACACAATTATCCACAGCCTCAGAGGTGTGTACCGCAGGGGGCGCATGTACAGTACACACATGTACAGTACACACATGTACATATAAGTACACTATGTGCAGAACAATATCCCGGTTATTTTCTGACAACAGTCTTAATGAGCATACAGCCGGGAGCGGCTTGCACGCTGGTAGTTAAACTGTGTAGCCACCCGTTTCGCACCTACCCGAGATTTGTCTGCGAGTTCAGCCGGCTAGAGTTCGGGGTGCAATTTCCTTCGCGTGTGTGGTTCAAAGATCCGTTTGGTTGTTGAAATACATAGATGTGGGCGTGCGTTTTAAGCGAACCTGCCGTCCGCTAAACGCATATCTGAAGAATGTCTGAACATATGGAAGTTTGCACATGTACTAAACGCGCTTGTGCGGTTCACAGACCAACTACCTTTGCAAACGAGCGCGCACGCACACACGCACACACACACACACACACACACACACACACACACACACACACACAAACATACACACATACACACACTCACAAACACAAACACACACACACACACACTCACAAACACACGCACACACACGCACGCACACACGCACACACACACACACACACACACACACGCACGCACGCACGCCTTTCTGCAACTTCTTTGTAATAATGAAATACCCTTAATCCGAACGTTCACACATTTTGCCCATGTTCGCCAGAAAACAGCAAACAAAAAATATGTTACCCTGTACCTATATTTCTACTGACATTGTCGTTTTTCCTTTATTTTCAGAATCGTTTTTCCTTGGTTCAACAGAGGTTGAACAGATTCATTATCCGTGGGTGCCTGTATTTTGTCAATGAGTTTGAACATAAAAAACAAGCGCTATTAATGTTTGTCAGACAACAGTGACTAGGAAATAATGGCTCCTTTGGGCTAACACAGGGCGCATTGTTCCAATATGTGAGTATGTTACGCGCATTCTTACGATTACGACCATCTTAAGATGGCGCTGCGCCGGTACACGCCGCGTGTATTGGCGCAGCCGGCTTAAGACGGTTGCGCTATTACACGTCTGCGGAAAAACAGATGGCTGCGCCGATACACGTTCATAATCACAATCTATCAAACTTAAGTCGATACATATTGATAGTAGCCGACCAATGCTTTAAATGTAAAATGTGTGTATGTATAATTATCGGTGTGGGTTTGAAATGAAGTTAGGTAGTAGTAAACATTTGTTGTGAATATTGCTATTCTGACAATGTGGGTAGTATGGAAATGTGAGCATTTGAATATGCCTGTTAGGAATTACAGTACCCAGGAAGAGAGATGAGAGACAGATAGAGTAAATCGCAATAGGTTGTGTGGAATCTTTGTGCTTTGTTTTAGGAAATATTTATTTAAACAGGGCTCCCTAAAGTTAAAATTAATATTAAAAGTCCTACGGTTTTGAGCCATTAAGGACTTGAGTGTTTGTCCGCTTTCAAAAAGAGGAAAGAAAGAAACAAAAAATAAGGAGAGGAGGGCAGGGGGTGGGGTTGAGTTGATAATGCTCTGTGGAATTTGTTAAAATGAAAAGTAGTTAAGATGTTTCTTGGTAAGAATTATAAGTCTGTATTCTATATCTTGAATAACGGGTTTGTAAAATGATTTTTTTTTTTTAATTCAAATCGAGTTAAAAAGTGGAACCTTTCAGGATCACCAATAAAACCAAATAGATGAGCAAGTAAGAGGAACACGAACAATAAATCTCAAAACTTTTTACAAATAAAAGGATTAAAATGTAAGCCACGAAGGCCGTGGTAATAAAAACAATATGTACAGTTTGGCGACTAGTGGGCCTTGGGTGAGGATATGTTGTCTAGAGGGTAGTCGCTGGAATCAGGAGGGATGGCGGGAGCCACTCGACCTCAAACTGAAACACGCTGATGTGATAATCTGGGCTTAGTTATACCCACAGCCCCATGTCCGAGTCCCTGACCAGTCGGCACAGCAGCAAGCTGTGTGACCAGCCTAGAGAACTGCTACTGCGCAAATAATCCTGGGGACTCAGACCATGGAGCTGCATATGGTCATATAAGGTTTTAAAGGTAATTCTATTTGTAGCGCATGGAGCGAAAATGTGTTGAAATGAATAGGGTTCTCCACAATGGCAGGACTTGTTAAAGATATGGAAGCGGCAGCCGCCGGCACGGAGGCGTCTGAAGATAGTGAGGAGGTTTGTTGGGAGATCGGGGTGTAGATCGTTCATATCAATGGGTTGATAGGACAGAGATGTTACGTACTGACTTCGAATGAGTTTACGGATTTTACTGTAGAACTCGGTTACTGAGTAGCCGATGTTAGTGTTAGCTGGGCTAGATTCTGCCGCTTCTTTGGCAGCGACATCCGCCAGTTCATTTCCCCGGACCCCTACGTGAGAGGGGACCCAGAGAAATGATACGGATGTGCCGGATGAGATTAACTGGTGACATATAAAGAGGATTTCTCTTTGTAGCTCTGCCCGATTTGATGTGTTTCGATGCAGAGCTTGTAATGAAGAGCGCGAGTCAGAGCAGAAAACTACCGCACGCGGTGTGACTGGGAGGTCATTTATAAAAGTGCATGCCATGAGCAAGGCAAATAGCTCGGCTGAGAATATGGAGATGTCTTTATTAAGAGTATATTTCCTTGAGATTTTGAGATCTGGGATCACAAAGGCGCAGCCAACGCTGCCGTCTGCAAATTTGGATCCGTCAGTAAAGACTTTTAAATGCTCCGAGAATTTGTAGTTTAGGGTTTCTTTTGTAACAGTAGCCAGGTAGACGGGGTTATCTTTTTTGGTAGTATTATCTTCACTGTCGTATATGATAGTAGGGGTTTCCTCAAGCCAAGGCGGGTAGGAGGGCGGGGGGACCCTGGCCAGCTCACTGACCTTCACCCCGCTATCGGCTAGAATGCGGTTTACTGTGTCGGATAAGGGTAGCGTTTTGGCTC
>NW_027125922.1:0-2500 GCF_037325665.1 Littorina saxatilis
ATAATTTTTATATTTTTAATTTTCAGAGCTTGTTTTTAATCCAAATATAACATATTTATATGTTTTTGGAATCAGGAAATGATGTAGAATAAGATGAACGTAAATTTGGATCGTTTTATAAAAATTTATTTTTACAATTTTCAGTTGTTTAATGACCAAAGTCATTAATTAATTTTTAAGCCACCAAGCTGAAATGCAATACCGAAGTCCGGCCTTTGTCGAAGATTGCTTGGCCAAAATTTCAATCAATGTGATTGAAACATGAGGGGGTGACAGTGCCTCATCAACTTAATTCAAAAGCCGGATATGACGTCATAAAAGACATTTGTGGAAAGAATGAAAAAAAAAATGTCCGGGGATATCATACCCAGGAACTCTCATGTCAAATTTCATAAAGATCGGTTCAGTAGATTGGTCTGAATCGCTCTACACACACACACGCACAGACAGACACACAGACACACACACACACACACACACACATACACACACACACACACACACACACATACACACACACACACACACACACACACACACACACACACACACACACACACAAGCACATACACCACGACCCTCGTCTCGATTTCCCCTCTATGTTAAAACATTTAGTCAAAACTTGACTAAATGTAAAAAGGAAAAAAAGAAATAAATAAAAAGAAAGTAAATAAGAAAGAAGAAAGAAAGAACAGACAAAAAAGAACAAACTATAGATATTAGGACAACTTATAAAGCCAAAGAGGATGAAAGAAAATAAATGAATGAAGCAAAGAAGCTTTATAGCTTTAGAAATCAAATTCATCAACACGTTTTTTTCTCGAGAACCAAATGTCACAACAGGAAGGAGATTAACTAATATTTTGCAGTATTAATAATAACAGAAAGAAAGAAAGAAAGAAAGAAAGACAGAAAGAAAGAAAGAAAGAAAGAAAGAAAGAAAGAAAGAAAGACAGAAAGAAAGACAGAAAGAAAAAAAGAAAAAAAGAAAGAAAGACAGAAAAGAAAGAAAGAAAGAAAGAAAGAAAGAAAGACAGAAAGAAAGAAAGAAAGAAAGAAAGAAAGAAAGAAAGAAAGACAGAAAGAAAGAAAGAAAGAAAGAAAGAAAAAGAAAGAAAGAAAGAAAGACAGAAATACAGAAAGAAAGACAGAAAGAAAGAAAGAAAGAAAGAAAGAAAGAAAGAAAACGAAAGAAAGAAAGAAGAAAAAGAAAGAAAGAAGGAAGAAAAAGAAAGAAAGAAAGAAAGAAAGAAAGAAAGAAAGAAAGAAAGAAAGAAAGAAAAAGAAAGACGGATGGAACGAGAGATAGAACGAGAGAAAGCAAACAAAGAGAAAATAACCGAGAAAATATTCAAGTATTATTCACCGAACCCAGATACTGCTTTTATCCCAAGAGCTGCTGTTGTCTACCTTGTGTCGCGAATTATTGTGGCTATTTTGAGCGGCTTAGGTGCTTATTTTCCCGCTGGGTCAAACCCATTGAAAATGTACCTTTTGACCGTTCTGTGGTTTCTATCTTTGTATCTGAAAGCCAAACTTGGCTGATAAACAGCTAGACAGCCCAGAGCAATCGTCAAGTGAACCCACATGATTTACTTTTATGGTGAATATATTATAGATACCGTACAAGGAAACAATTTTGTTGTTGTTGGTTGAGCCATTTAAACATAGACCCCGCGCCCTTCTGAAATCAAGTGTGTTTTTCATCTCCAGGCTTTACATGGGATAAGACCAGCTCTCCAACGGGACACCTACGTAGAATCAAAAGCCTGGGTGTTTTTAGTGCAGAGGTGGATGTTTTAATGAATTCATTTTTTTTAAAGGCAATCTGTGAAATGTGACCCTCCACCACGGAATGAGTCGCATGTCACCGTTGCATGATTTTCATAATTTGTACATTTTCCTAAAGAGTTTTTTATGCTCTATCCAGTGGGGAAAACCATTTTAGAAAAGAACAACAACTGTTTGAGTTATAAGCCTGTGACTAAGGTGACCCTGACACTGTTACCAGACACTCCCCGGACTTATATTAAACCTAGCGCAGAACCGCGCGAGGCCGGGTGACATGCGACTCATTTCGTGGTGGAGGGTCACATATTAAACCTAGCGCAGAACCGCGCGAGGTGACATGCGACTCATTTCGTGGTGGAGGGTCACATAGTAAACCTAGCGCAGAACCGCGCGAGGTGACATGCGACTCATTTCGTGGTGGAGGGTCACATAGTAAACCTAGCGCAGAACCGCGCGAGGTGACATGCGACTCATTTCGTGGTGGAGGGTCACATATTAAACCTAGCGCAGAACCGCGCGAGGTGACATGCGACTCATTTCGTGGTGGAGGGTCACATATTAAACCTAGCGCAGAACCGCGCGAGGCCGGGTGACATGCGACTCATTTCGTGGTGGAGGGTCACAAATATACTTGTAAAACAAAATTCACTCTACACGGGAAGCAGTCATGATATTGGTTTTTGGTATGTATCCAAGTGGGGGGATCGTC
>NW_027125922.1:12500-15818 GCF_037325665.1 Littorina saxatilis
CTAGCAGCAACATGAGTCGCGCTACCAAAGTGTGTGCGTGTTTAGGTGTAATCAGCCACCCATATGTACTTTGTTTTGGTCTTTCTTTCTTTGGGGAATTCGAGTCGCTAATGTCTCGCAGTGGAAAGCTAGCCGCAACAAGAGTCGCGCTACCCAGGTGTGTGTGTGTTTAGGTGTAATCAGCCACCTGCACTTCTGGCAGAATGACCGAGCTCTTTTACGTGCCACAGTGGTGACACGGGGGTGGGATAGGGATACAGTCCCTGAGTCTGCACTTAACCTTGACCCGTGCATGTCCATCCCGGCCCGGAGTCGAACCCGTGACCCGGATGACAAGCCCAGGGCTGAGGTGCACGACAAAGTTACTAACCGCGGTGTTTGATTGGTTGAAATTAACATATGTCACACGCTTCCCCCCCCCCCCCCCCCCAGCCAAAAAAAAAAAGAAAAGAGAGTGAGAGAGAGAGTGAGAGAGAGAGAGAGAGAGAGAGAGAGAGAAAGAGAGAGAGAGAGACAGAGAGAGAGACAGAGAAAGAGAGAGAGAGAGAGAGAGAGAGAGAGAGAGAGAGAGAGAGAGAGAGAGAGAGAGAGAGAGAGAGAGAGAGAGAAGGGAAGCAAATCAAAGAAAAAGACGACGGCGGAATAAGAAAATCGGTTCTTGGGAACGGCTTAAAAAAGTACTGAGAAAAGTATCAATTGCAGATTACAGTACTATACTAGATTCAGTTGTATCAGGGACTTAACAGATGCAATCAGATTAAAGCAATATTTCAGAATTGCTCAGCGCTTTAAAAAAAATAAAAAAATTAAGAACATGAATACCAAGAAAAGCCGATTCCAAACGTCCTTGAAAAGTTGGCCCGATTAGGTGAAACTTTGTTGTCTGGGTTATGCGGAGGCATTTGGCTGTGCGAATGGTGACATTCCGGAACTAATTTTCGGCAAACTTAGTTGTTTGCAGCAATGTATTTCATTTTTTTTGTCATTCTTTCTTGAAACTGTTACAGCATGATGCAAAATTACACTATAATAGGTTATATAATACAACAAAAAAACTATCTCAGATCTCCCACGTTAAAAATATACAAAGAACGGTACAGCGACAATCGCAAACCAACTAGTGTGATTGAATGTGTAAGGGAAGTAACTCGCTTCAACGCCATGCGATAGGGCACACAACGGTTTTTTCCCTTCGTTCATTTGTTTTGAATAATTATTGGTATTTTGTCAATGTGGGTAGCATGGAAATGTAAGCATTTGAATGTAAGTCTTAGGTACCATTGTACCCAGGAAGAGAGACGAGAGATAGGAGTAGGTTGCTTTTGTGGTCTTTGAGTTTTGTTTTTGGAAAGACATTGTTAAAGAAAAAGAAGACAATTACAGTAATGCAATATTTATTGTGAAAACCAACGATTGTACAAAGAACATGTGAGGCAACATTGATGATGTGAAGAAAATTAGTTATGATTTATACTATTATTATGTAGACTTGAGACTGAATAGCAAAAGGCGAAGTGTATGTTTTGTGGTGTGAATTGAAACAAAATGAAAAGTGTAAATATCTGGGAAATTGTGGTTTAACGACTTCGTTATTTCTTGATTGTTATTTACTATTATATTGAAGTGAATAGCAAAACGCTGTATTTGAAATTAGCATGGGATTTATATAAAAAAAAATTAACTCTCTAAGGACGGATAACTCCCTATATGGTTTAGGCAAATGAGGCTTATTAGTATGGAAGAAACACTCATTTTTGCCCCTTGGGGCATTCAAGGCAACAAACAACCACATACATCTGATTTATAATTTAGTGAGACATAAAAAGCTGTATGATAATTTTGTAGTGATTGAAAAACAAGTCGCGTAAGGCGAAAATACAACATTTAGTCAAGTAGCTGTCGAACTCACAGAATGAAACTGAACGCAATGCAATTTTTCAGCAAGACCGTATACTCGTAGCATCGTCAGTCCACCGCTCATGGCAAAGGCAGTGAAATTGACAAGAAGAGCGGGTTAGTAGTTGCGCTAAGAAGGATAGCACGCTTTTCTGTACCTCTCTTTGTTTTAACTTTCTGAGCGTGTTTTTAATCCAAACATATCATATCTATATGTTTTTGGAATCAGGAATCGACAAGGAATAAGATGAAAGTGTTTTTAAATTGATTTTGACAATTTAATTTTGATAATGATTTTTATATATTTAATTTTCAGAGCTTGTTTTTAATCCAAATATAACATATTTATATGTTTTTAGAATCAGAAAATGATGGAGAATAAGATAAACGTAAATTTGGATCGGTTTATAATTTTTTTTTTTTTTACAATTTTCAGATTTTTAATGACCAAAGTCATCAATTAATTTTTAAGACACCAAGCTGAAATGCAATACCGAAGTCCGGGCTTCGTCGAACATTACTTGACCAAAATTTCAACCAATTTGGTTGAAAAATGAGGGCGTGACAGTGCCGCCTCAACTTTTACAAAAAGCCGGATATGACGTCATCAAAGGTATTTATCAAAAAAAGAAAAAATGTTCGGGGATATCAATCCCAGGAACTCTCATGTAAAATTTCATAAAGATCGGTCCAGTAGTTTGGTCTGAATCGCTCTACACAGTGACACGCACGCACACACGCACACACGCACACACACACGCACACACATACACCACGACCCTCGTTTCGATTCCCCCTCGATGTTAAAACATTTAGTCAAAACTTGACTAAATGTAAAAAGGATACGTTTGAGATTGTTGGCAGGGGTGAGCAAAAGTGTGACCGACTCAGCGAAGAGATGATCGAAGAGATTGCTTCGTAGTCTATCAGTGTTGTGACGAGCGTTGGCCAATGGTAACGAGTAAATATGTGTGTAGTTGTGGTGTGTGTGTGTTTGCGCGTTGGTTTGGATTATGGGTGTAATTTGTAAAACATATGTGACAGTAATAATGGAGTTCACATCAATGGAAAAATTGCGCTAATGTCCAGTGAAACGTTTACCTTTACTGTACCAATTGACACTAACGCAATTTTTCCACGTTGATTAACAACGTCAGCATGCGTACCAATCATTACTACATGTATCAAACTATATTTTACTGTTTCTCAAACCCACTGTCTTTAACATTTGTTTACAGTTTCACTTGCCAATAACTTGCTGCTGATGATATCTGAATCATGTTGCTGATGATATCTGGATCATGTTCAATTAACATTAACAATGTATAATTATGCCAATTATGTTTTTCACTAATGCACCAAAACTCCATTTTCTAGACTTCTTTTTACAATCCAAGCAGTTGCTATTTTTCTAACTCAAAC
>NW_027125923.1:0-22500 GCF_037325665.1 Littorina saxatilis
AGTGTAGTGGAGGAGTGGAAGGGTAGTAGTAGACACGAGATACACGAAGCCCAAGTCCAAGCGTCTTGTTTCAACTTTTTATTCAAGAAAACAATGCAAGGAAACGTAGAGGCCGAAGGCGAAACCCGTAGACAGCAAAGCAAGTGTAGTGTCGTGTTCAGCTGCTAGGAGCGAATGCATCCTTATGCGACGAAAATACAGTTTAACGACCTCTCTGCTTAGAGCAATTTGGGTCAAAGATATCAGAGCCGAAGCTCTACGATGTGTGCCTGGGTGAAGATGAGCAACAACAAAAAAAACAAAAACAAAAAAAAAAAACTTTTACTTTCCGTAATGGAAATGCTGGAAGAACAGGATTTAAAATCAATTCCTTGCAGGAGATACACGATTGTAGAGATTTATTCTTTCATTCCGAGGCAGAAATGCTTTTGTATTCAAGAAACGTGGAACGTTGCTATTCCGGAAGGGAATTGATTTGATTTGTTGGTACTTTAGAATAAAATTGTGAAAAGTGGCATCCGACTGATCATGGCAAAGGAGTGAGTGTCAGACCAAGGAGGGTCGTGGTGGAGAAGCCGAGGCACCCTCTACGTACTTGTGGATTCGGCGGCTAGTCAACTGGCGAAAAGCAAACCCGGTCCTCCCTAGGACCTATACTGGCCGGTTAAAAACATATGTACAGGGCTGCGACTTTATGTCGGTTTATTCATCAACGCCTTTATGGCACCCTCTGTCTACAGAGGCATGGGAAGGGGATCAGGTGAGGAGGCCAGAGATGTGTCACTGTAACCCCCTCTGGGGTGGGGGTGAGAAAAAGAGGATAGGCTATTTACACTGTCATACACAGTCGTTCGCATACTCTCGCACAGCTACAAAGGCCACCCTCCTCCTCCCAAAAGAGACGGACGTCTCAGATATGGTAGGCAGAGGCTGGCTGTCTAATCTAATATATACACCTAAGGTGACACATGGAATATATGAATGTAACGTGGCATTAACTATAAGCCTAGCGCACGGGACACACGCGACCTCGGCCCCGCCGGCGGAAACACGGCAGGTGGGCGAGTGCAGCGAAGGAAATGATTTGTTCATAATAAAAATAATAGTAATAACAATAATAATAATAATAGTAAATAATTAAAGAGTAAGGAATAACTTACAAGTGCACGGGCCACACGCGATTTCGGCCCCGTCGGCGGAAAACACGGCAGGTGGGCAGGTGCAGCGAAGGAAGTGGTTGGTTCATAATAATAATAATAATAATAATAATAATAGCAATAATAATAGTAATAGCAAATAGTTTGTAGCTTAATGAAGTAAGATGTGCTATGCCGAGATCATCCAGCTAGATTAATATGTAGACCTAAGATACACTCATAATACATGTAACGTAGAACATTTATACTAACAATAAACACATAGACATTTACTATTGATATAAACATAGATACACATAGTTTAATATGGGGAACCTTAGATGGTTGTGGTACGAGGGAGAAAAAAACAAAAAAAAACAAAAAAAACATGGGGCACAGGTCCGGGAACCTTCCCCCTTCCATGGACACGGCTCAACTGGCAGGTTGCCAGGTTCCGTGCCTGTCCAGAGGCTAGGCTCGACCGGCCTGTGCAAGATAGAGGGTCGGGAACCCTGTCCTTTCCAGGGCCAAGGCTCTACCAACAGACCTCTGGGTTCCTTGTCCTTTCGACGGTTGGCAGCAGGAGGGAGGATTGGGGGGAGGTCCTTCTAAGGTCTGAACTGGATCTGGCTGGGCCTATGCCTCCAGCAACCTCAGAGCCATTTGGCCACAGACGATTTCAGGAATGGGGGTGGGCCTGACAGGATGGGGTGTTTGGGGGTATCCTTCGAAAGTCTGAACTGGTTCTGGCTGGGCCTGCATCTCCAGCATCCTCAGAACCATTTGGCAACAGACGATTTCAGGATGGAACGGGTCAAGGTTCTCATCGGTATCAGGCCGAGGGACTGATGAGGTCGGAGGAAGTCGTGTAGACTTAGTCCGTGGGAAGTCCTGTACTGGGAGAGTGTTGCCATCTCCGGGGTCAGAGGTTGGCAACCTGCGAAGAGGTGGTGGAAGTCTAGGGCCATTCCACATTCGCAGCGGGGGAAGGTGAAGGAGTAGTAGGAGCTCACGGTGCGAATGCGCCGGAGCAACTGCATCTCCTTCAGGGGGAACGGGTGATGGTGGCCCTTTCTGTCCGGAGGCAGCGCTAGCCATCCGTGCTTTGTGCATCTTTCCTTGAGGGTCTCGCCATACCCTTTTCTCACCGCCTTAGCCAGTTTGCCTTTCGCTTCTGTGACCGAATATTTCAGGTCTAGGACCGGGCCCTCGGAGAGTGTGTGTGTGTGTGTGTGTGTGTGTATGCGTGTGTGCGTGTTGTGTTTATGTGTTTGCGCGTGTGTTTGTGTGCGCGTGCGCGTGCGTTTGTGTGCGTACGCAGAGTTGTAACTGTCGGGGAAGGGCTATGGATTTGGAGCACTTTGTTTCCAAATGATTTCCAGTTGATCTTTACTCCAAGAAGTTGTGTACGTGTTGTTTGTTCTCTGTTCAGTGAGCTTAATGTAGGTGTGCTAACACAGGGACAAAAAAACAACAACAACAAAACCAGGATCAATCAAAAATGATCCTTGTATATTGTTTTAGCGTTCGTTCGTTCGTGCGTGTGTGTGTGTGTGTGTGTGTGTGTGTGTGTGTGTGTGTGTGTGTGTGTGTGTGTGTGTATGTGTGGAGTGGGTAGTGTGAGAGGGGGTGGGAATGTTCGCGTGTGTGCACGTGTGTGTGTGTGTAATGTTTGTTTAAGTGCGTGCGTGCGTGCGTGCGTGTTTGCGTGCGTGCGTGTTTGTATGTGTCGGGTGATGGGGGAGGGGGGTAGTGTGTATGTGGATATGAGTGTGTGTGCATGTGTGTGTTTTGGGGGAGGGTTTCGTAGGGGAGAGGATTAGTGTGTCTGTGGATCTGTATGTGTGTTAAAGTGTATGCATGTGTGTGTGGGAACTAGAGATTTGGGGGGGGGGGAGTTGGCGCGTCTTTGGATCTGTGTGCGTGTGTGTGTGTCTGTGTGTGTGTGTGTGTGTGTGTGTGTGTGTGTGTGTGTGTGTGTGTGTGTGTGTTGATTGTTTTAGTGTAAGCGGACGTACGTGCGTGCGTGCGTGTGCTTGCGTGTGTGTGTGTGTGTGTTTTTTGTATTTAAGTGTATGCGCGCGTGTGTGTGTGCGTGTGTGTGATGTTTGTTTAATTGCGTGCGTGCGTGCGTGCGTGCGTGCGTGCGTGCGTGCGTGCGTGCGTGCGTGCGTGCGTGTTTGTGTCGGGTGATGGGGGAGGGTGGTTGTGTGTATGTGGATATGAGTGTGTGTGTGTTTTGGGGGAGGGGTTCGTTGGAGGTGAGGATAAGTGTGTCTGTGAATCTATATGTGTGTTTAAGTGTATGCGTGTGTATGTGTGGGGGAACTAGAGATTGGGGGGGGGGAGTTGACGCGTCTTTGGATCTGCGTGTGTGTGTGTGTGTGTGTGTGTGTTCATTGTTTCAGTGTAAACGTACGTGCGTGCGTGCGAGTGCGTGCGTGCGTGTGTGTGTGGGAATGTTAGTGTGTCTGTGGATCTGTTTTAGTGTGTGTGTGTGTGTGTGTATGCGTGTGTGCGTGTTGTGTTTATGTGTTTGCGCGTGTGTTTGTGTGCGCGAGCGCGTGCGTTTGTGTGCGTACGTAGAGTTATAACTGTGCGTGCGTGTACGTGCGTGTGTGTGTGGGAATGTTAGTGTGTGTGTGGATCTGTTTAATCGTGTGTGTGTATGTGTGTGCGTGTTGTGTTTATGTGTTTGCGCGTCTGTTTGTGTGTGCGTGCGCATGTGTTTGTGTGCGTACACAGAGTTGCAACTGTCGGGGAAGGGCTATGGATTTGGAGCATTGTTTCCAAATGATTTCCAGTTTATCTTTACTCCAAGAAGTTGTGTACGTGTTGTTTGTTCTCTGTTCAGTGAGCTTAATGTAGGTGTGCTAACACTAGGATTACAATAGAAAGTGTTGCCGCCAAGGCACACACACACACACACACACACACATATATACCCACACACACACACACACACATACACACACACACACACACACACACACACACACACACACATACCCCCCACACACACACACACACACACACACACACACACACACACACACACACATCAAAGCACCCACACATGCTCGCGCAGATGAACTGTCAAAAATGAAGAAAACAAGATTTCAAATTCATCATACGTAGAATGTATTAATCATTTAAGAACCGGAATAGTTTTGACACTGAATTGATATCACAGTATTTGTTGTTTTTTAGCAAAATATCCCAAAACAGTTCTCAGCGGTAGACGTATGGTATCAACATGATATTTCCTCTCCCTCTTCCCCTTTCCCACTCTCTCTGTCCATCTCTCTGTCCATCTCTCTGTCTCTGTATTTGTTCTCTCTCTCTCTCTCTCTCTCTCTCTCTCTCTCTCTCTCTCTCTCTCTCTCTCTCTCTCTCTCTCTCTCTCTTGTTAGCATGTTCATGGATGTTTCCATGGAGATAGACCACGCATTCCACTGTCCCTAGAAAATTTACTGTCTGTCCGTGACGTCATTTCTTGATGACGCTAATTATGAAATCATGCGCTTGTCAGTGAACAAGAAGCAATGTGTTGAGAGATTTTTCTTTCCCTATTTTAAAACGATAAAAATGTCACTCGGGTTGTTGTTGTCGGTGTCGGTGGTGATGGTGTTGGATGGTGGTGGATGTCGTGGTAGAGGATGATGTTGTCGTCGTAGTTGTCAGGGAGCGGCAGGTTGAAAGGACAGGTATTGCTGATTTTCAGTAAATGAAGTCAATAAAATGCTGAATTTCAGTTCAACGGTTGTTGTTGTTGTTGTTGTGGTTGTTGTTGTTGTTAGATATCGTTGGACGTTGCGTGATGTGCAGTTGAGACAGGTGGTGGTGGCGGTGACGAGATGTGGGTGTCACTCAGTGTCGCTGTCGCTGTCTATGTCCTAACACCCTTCACCCAGATCACCTGGGCCGTGGACCGCGACATGGATCTCAGGCGGCCGGTAGGGTCAGCACTAACACCAGCACCATACCCAGGCTCCAGGTAGACGACGACGTGTCTCTCCAAGCCCCATACTGTGTTCTGATTGGCCACCGTCACCGCCTCGTCTCGACCCCTGCCTGCCGCTCTCTGTGTGGGACCTGATGTCATTTCAGCCAGTTGTCTAACGGCCGCTGTGTCGTTATGAGCCACCTTACGGGTGGGGACGCCGCGTGACTCGAGGCCCCGGATGAAGGGTGCTGGTGACGTGTAGTGATCATCCGGTGTGTCTGTGTCACAGTGCATGGCACCCAGCACAAAGACGTCGCTGTAGGTGAGGCCGCCCTGCCCGTGGGGAGCGTTGTCATCGCAACCTGAAACATCACACACACCGTCAACACCACATCGTCGTTGTGTAAGATACATCCACACCGACTTCAACAACTACAACAACAACACCACCAACAACAACAACAACAACAGCAACGACGACGACCTCACCACCATCACCATCAACAACCACGACACAAACACCAATGACGACCCATGTCTAACTTCTGTACCAACACCGGCTGCAGCAACACGTGAACAGAGACTACAACTTCATCAGCAGCACCACAACCACCTGAAAATAAAAAAAACATTTTTATATTATTTAGGGTTCAACACCTCACCTTGGCAGACTTGTGACGATATTATGTAAAAACGTCACAGTTAATGACGCAAATATCAATATTTCTTGTAAGTTTAATGACGTCATCGAAATGTTGTACACCAACCTGACTGACACTTACTGCATTGCGAGAGAGAGAGAGAGAGAGAGAGAGAGAGAGAGAGAGAGAGAGAGAGAGAGAGAGAGAGAGAGAGAGAGAGAGAGAGAGAGAGAGAGAGAGAGAGAGAGACAGAGACAGAGACAGAGAGACAGAGAGAGAGAGAGAGAGAGAGAGAGAGAGAGAGAGAGAGAGAGACAGACAGACAGACAGACAGACAGACAGACAGACAAACAGACTGACAGATATAGACAGATGCAGACAGATACACATATATACAGAAAGATAGACAGACGGGCGGACAGACATACAGACAGACAGACAAACAGAGTGACAGATACAGACAGATGCAGAAATATACAGACAGACAGACAGACAGACAGAGAGACAGGCAGACAATCAGACAGTGGCAGACAGACAGACAGACAGACAGACAGACAGACAGACAGACAGACAGACAGACAGACAGACAGAGGTGTACTGACCGACACGAAGATCTCGCAGCATGTCTGCCACCAGCTCCCCGCACCGTGCACACCGCCATGTCAAGTCACCCTCATGTCCCTGTCTGTCACCACCATAGTGATCAACCGTCAGGACAGGTGGGCCGTCGCACGGTGCGGACACTGGCGGCCTGGTGTAGGCCGGGACCGTTCCATCCTTCATATCGTCAGCCTGCTCCACCTCTCTCACCACAGCAGGTGGACTTCTCAGGGGCTCCGTCAGGTAGCGGACGTAACGCTTCATGTCGGCAGGTACATCTAGCTTAACGCCTGCTGCCCACAAGGTGAACCGGACGTGTCGTTGTTTTAACGCCCGGTAGATCTCTGCGATGACGTCACTGTAACAGAACAGACAGGTGTGTCAGTGTGTAGAAACAGAACAGACAGGTGTGTTATAGTTCTCACAAAACTCAGTTGTTTTAACGCAGTGTAGATCTTCGTGATGACGTCACAGTAACAGAACGGACAGGTGTGTTATAGTTCTCACAAAACTCAGTTGTTTTAACGCAGTGTAGATCTTCGTGATGACGTCACAGTAACAGAACAGACAGGTGTGTTATAGTTCTCACAAAACTCAGTTGTTTTAACGCAGTGTAGATCTTCGTGATGACGTCACAGTAACAGAACAGACAGGTGTGTTATAGTTCTCACAAAACTCAGTTGTTTTAACGCAGTGTAGATCTTCGTGATGACGTCACAGTAACAGAACGGACAGGTGTGTCAGTGCCTGATTACACCTGGAATTACGAAACTGACAAAACAAAACAAAAACGCCTGGCAAAAAGGAAGTCACAAAGATTGCTGTTCAGGATAAGAATCACAGTGAACCTGAAATGAAATGACGCAATGATTAATAATGACGTAAACAGAATGACGTTATTTCGCTCCACTCTTCGTTACCTTGACCAAGTTTTTCCAATGGTAGACAAAGAAAGGGTGGCGCCTGATCGGACAGATTGATAACATCACTGATCAGTACACACCGCAGTGACAGTTTGTACTGTAACCAGAATTTATCTTTACTTTCGTTTCGTTCCTATTGTGCTACGATCCGCAAATTGTAATGTTCTGACCTCGCTTTCGCAAGTGTCGTCTGCCGAACCGGGCAGCAGCTAGCTCCTAGCTCTGTCGGCAAAACCCGTAAAACACAACAAGTAAGCAATCTTATTCTTTATATATCAGGATAACAACTCAGTATTATTATATTCTAGGTTTTATATGACCAAGACTTTGATTTAGGTTGGTTTTGATGCCTTTCATTTGTATTTAGATTTCGCGACTCGAAATGCCAGTTTGGTTGTGGTTACGTCAGCGACTGACTGTGGACAGTTTGACATCATTGTACTGTTTGTAGATCTATCTCTTTTTCGTTGAGAAAAGTTTATTTAATAGCAAAGACGCTCTAACAAGAGTTTGCAGAAAAGTTACTGCCTAAAACCTCTCAATTGTTGGAAATCGTCCACTGTTCTATTTTTTGGATATTTGTTCATTTCATTTTTGATGTACTCCACTTCAAGGTGGTTTAGTGAGTGTGATTTTGATTACTTCCCTTGAGTTGGAAAAGTATTTTGTTTCACAAAATGTTCTGAGTGTGGTTTTTGTTTGTTTTTTCAGAATTTCACCATAACGATCAAGTACCAATGTTGGGTACTAACGGTTGTAACGAATAGACGAATTAAAGAAATGAAAAACGTCTGTTCATTGGGTGACACTTACCTGTATGTCAGAGTGTGGAGACATGAGACAGGACACAGTTGCTGAATTCACATTTTACATCTAATAAACATGCCCCAGTCTATTATTCAAACTTCAAAATAAAGAGCCATTACTTCTACATAAATCTTCCGATTTTCTCGACCAAAAGCCCAGGAATGACCTTGTTATAAAACAGGTGTGAATATAATAACATTTGTGAATTATCAGACTTCCTTCCAACGAACACGACCACACCGGCCAACACAAGAGTGACAGGAGGCAGTGTTAGATTCAGTGTACAGCGTCATTCTTACCACTCAGCCTCATCGGCCAGGATGTGCACGCGTCCGTGTGTCTGTGCGTGTTGACACAGCTCCTCCACCCAGGCCTGCACTTTCTTCTTGCCTTCCTCTGACCGTACACGTACCTCCGCCATGTTGACGAGCTGCACGCTGCCGGCTCCCTGTCCGGCAGTCTCTCTCACCTGATGACCCACAAGGTAAGCAGCAGCAGCGCCATCATCACTCGTCTGAAGAACAAAGACGGTGCCGCAGCCCTTCCTCAGCAGAAAAAAACCTTTTATTATCAAGACTATGCTTTTTGAAGTGCCCGTCGGGCCCCAGAGGATCCTCACGTCGACGTCGTCGTCGTCTGGCGGCTCCTCCAAGACTTGAAACTGCTGCGGGAACAGAGCGATGCATGTCATTGGTCGACCATGCTCCATTCCAACAGCGTGAACAAGATGGCCCTGGGTCCACAGCTGTACTCTTGGCTGTCTGCTGAGGAATAGCTCAACCGTTGTCAGTGGTATGGAGAATCTGTCATCATACACATTCACACATTATTAGGTATATCACACACACACACACACACACACACACACACTGCCGTGTGCTGACAAAACCGAGTAAGTCCACTGAAGCTAGTTCTGAGATAAACGACTTTTTCTGTTTTATTACATTTCTCAAAAGTGACGATTATCTTGATCAACCTACAGAGATAATAAGATAAATAGCATTAATGTACGTTTACAACCCGAGTTTGATAATGATCTGATGGATGGTTTTTGTTTTGTTGGGCATTTTGTGGACTTACTTGGTTTTGTCACTTTTTTCCATTATATCAGATCTAAAAAATGTGACAGATCTAAGCAAGTGGACTTACTTGGTTTTGTCAAAACATTTGGAAGAAAAAGTAATGCTTTTTTTGAGGATGAAAGTCGCTTGTTCATTTCAATGCGTTATTCTCTCAGGTGCCAGGAGAAACGTTCCGAATAACTCTCGCTTACTCTATTACACATGTCGTGTGCACATTAGAGCGCTTACTTCCCTTTGCTTATTAATTTGATCTCTAAACAACGCTCTGGCTCATTTCGGTACGATTCTCACAGATACTTTCGAAGCGAACCTGTAACAATGTGTGCGTTTGTGTGTTTGTTCTGATTAAAACCAGTCTTGATCTAAGGACTATGTCCAGTCAAGAATAAAAGCTGGTTCTTGTGTATGACTGTGTACGTGAGTGTTAGTTTGAGTGCCTTGGAGAATGATGAGCATATCAGATTGCGGTGATTTGCTAAAATACATATTATTCACGTACAATTTTTTAAGCTACACAGCATGTTTTTTTGTTCCGGTAATGTTTTGTTGTAAGTTTAATTTGGGTGGTACGGTTACTACTATAGTTACAGCCTTAAATCACATTATTTGAAATTCAAATCAAACACTATTTACCCGGGTTTGATGTCTTAAAAATCGTTTCTTGAAATTGTTATTAAGAAATATTTCTGGACATTAAAATGCTAGCACAGGCACGAAAGTGATTTTATTGCAGGTGTCAATGTTTCCTGAATCTATTTATAGATGTGTTACGTTTGAATTGATATTAAGCAATTCAGGTGCCGTGTGGACATGGTACGGAAATATTCACTGTCCCGATTGACGGGTTTTAACAGCGAGGACGCAATTTTTGTGAAGGCGTTTTAGTTCTGCTTCTTCTTCTTCTTTTGCGTTCGTGGGCTGAAACTCCCACGTACACGTGTGCTTTTGCACGAGTGGATTTGTACGTGGATGACCGTTTTTACAAAACCATTTAGGCAGCCATACGCCGTTTTCGGTGAAAGCATGCTGGGTATTTTCGTGTTTCTATAACCCACCGAACTCTGCTTTGGACTGCACGATCTTTTCCGTGCGTGCTTGGTCTTGTGCTTGCGTGTACACACGAAGGGTGATAAGGCACCAGCAGGCCTGCACGTAAGTTGACCTGGGATATCGGAAAAATCTTCACCTTAATTACCCGTCAGGTGCGGCCGGGATTCGAACCCACGACCTTCCGCTTTGGTAAGTCATTTTTTTTTCAAAATGATATTTTTTGTTCATCAAAAAGAAGAAATCAATGCGCATCTTGTGTGCTAATTTCTACTTTTTAGAGTGCTTAGATAAGCAGATATGAACAAGTAAGTCCACAACCTAAAAAACCAACTTTTTAAGTGTGCATGAATGTTTTGACAAAACCAAGTAAGTCCAAGGGGTTCCCAATTTTCCTATAATGATAGTTTTAAAATTCTTGTCAGACGACCCATACAGAAAATACGTCATTTTAAGTTTAGAACTGACAAATGACGTCATTTAAAGTTTAGAACACACAAATGACCTCTTTCGATAAGGCGAGACATAATGACGTCACCTTATGACGTTTTATTTTAAACATTTTTCTTCTCTATCTATATATAATTATCCTGACGATCCTTGTCTCTCTCTCCCTCTCCCTCCCTCTATCCCTCCCTATATCTCTCTTTTCCTCCCTCCATCTCTCTTTCTATCCCTCCCTACCTCTCTCGCTATCTCTCTCCCTCTTACTCTCTTCCTCCCTCCCTAATTCATCTTTCCCTTTGTTTCTCTCTCTCCCTCCATCCTCCCCCCCCCCCTCGACCCTGATTTCTTTCCCCTCTCTCACTCTCTCCCTGTTTAGTCTCTCTCTCCCTGTTTAGTCTCTCTCTCCCTGTTTAGTCTCTCTCTCTCTCTGTCTGTCTGTCTGTTTGTCTGTCTCTCTCTCTCTCTCTCTCTCTCTCTCTCTCTCTCTCTCTGTCTCTCTCCATCTTGTGCAAATTCGTAATGTTAACGTTATTTTCACTGTTTTGTCATTTATCTTGACAACACTTCTTCTTTAGCAGCCATGCTTGCACCAAATCTAGCACCCCTACTAACAAGTAAAATGCCGCAAGAATATTCGTATTGACTTTGACGTCATACTGGCAAAAACATTGCATTCTGATTGGTTATAGCGTCATAAAGGTTCTTGTGATTGGTGGATGGACTTACTTGGTTTTACCAGCAAATTGACATGTAATGTTTTTTGAGAAATGTTTGAAGTTGTGGACTTACTTTTCTATATCTCCTTATCTAGTTATTTTACAAAGTCAAAATTTACACACAGGCTGCTTCTTGAGTTCTTAGTTTTGATGAACAAAAAGATATCATTTTTGGGAAAAAATGGACTTACTCGGTTTTGTCAGCACATGGCAGATGTACTTTAAACAGTTTTTAAGGTGTGGACTTACTTTTGTATATCTCCTTATCTATTTATTTCACAAAGTCACAATTTACACATAAGGTGCGCCTTAATTTCTAAGCTTTGATGAACAAAAAATATCATTTTTGAAAAAAATGGACTTACTCGGTTTTGTCAGCACACGGCAGCTCTGGCGAAGCACACACACACACACATACACACACACACACACACACACACACCACACACACACACACACACACACACACACACACATACCGTTACACACACACACACACACACACACACACACACACAAGCACACACTCACACACATGCATGCATGCATGCATATCAATCAAAGCAATAAACAAATCAAAGCAAGTCAAACAATCACCACAAAGACCACGAACAAAAACACAAACAGGGATAGACAGGGCGAGATCAAAACAGAGAATTCGTAACAAGAAACAAGAAAGAGAGAGAGAGAGAGAGAGAGAGAGAGAGAGAGAGAGAGAGAGAGAGAGAGAGAGAGAGAGAGAGAGGGAGAGAGACAGAGACAGAGACAGAGAGAGGGGGGGGGGGGGGGTCAGGAGAAAGAAAGAAAGAAAGATAGATGACGTCAGGCCAAGTAATAACAAACGTGCGTGCGTGCGCTTCACCGATATGATACAGCTATGCAACGTACCTGGCAACCAACTGTGTGTAGGTAGCTGCATCCATGGCAAGGTCCCCGCCCTCATTCCGTTCAAAGCTTGCCCTCCACCACGCGTCGAGCCTTGTCTGGTCAGCCATGTCGTCCTCACAAAGACATATCTGGCTGACATTCCGACCTGGCTCGACGCTGAGGCCTTCCTGCAACTCCTGTAACTGAGATCAACACACACGGACTGTAAACAATGCGGGAAATGGCACAAGGGGTGGTTTAATACACGATGCACACAAAGACAGTGTAACATTAGGCCTACCTGAGTTGCAAATCTCTTCATTCCTGCTTTAGTGTTTACCAGCCTAAAAGACAACTTTCTGGACAAAAGCAAACCATCTTTTCGGAAAAGAGTTTCCCGTTTGTGCTGACGCGCATTAGGCTACGTAAAGTACAATTGACGTCGTTTTCGCGACAAAAAAATGACGTCTACTATTCAAGGTCACTGTTCTTAGAGCTCCAGAAAAATAAAAAGCAAATGCCTATTCGACTCGCCTTCGTCTTGTCCCACAACAATGTAACCACCCCCCCCCCCCCCTTTAGGATCCCCCCCTCCCCCATGGAAGACTCCCGCCACCACCACTCCCACAAGAGTCCCTCCCTTCTTATACAACCACCCCCATCTATGCCTGACCTCCCCCAATAAGACCCTTTGTTTTGTTTTTGTTCATAACCTCTGTAAGTTAACCCACATTTTAAGACTTAACCCCAATAAAAAAATAATTAAAAAAGTCCTCTTTCAGCTTCATAAATTAAATGTTCAAGAGAACGTTGGCATCAGAATAATCGAAAAAAAACTTGATCAAAAGTGTGACCTGTAATATTCCAGATATGTTCAGTGGTGATCATCTTGTCCAGCAAACATGTCCATGCTATTACTGTGAACATTTACGAAACAAGCTACATTTTGGTCATGTCTGCTGATTAATAACACACACATTTGTGTGAAATATGGAGGCTTTGTTACCCAAATATCTGAAAGAAACTAAACTTAAAAAGTTGATGAGCATGACCCCGCTGTGACCCTAACATTTGACGAAGGTCAATCAAATCGGGGTCAAATCGGAAAATTATTAAATACCAGAAGTCTGCAAATGTCTTTTGTTCGGACATACGGACGGACACTGCACACAGTGTGTGGACTAAGAGCATAGCGCTATGAACTGGCCCTTACTTTACGTTGGTGAACAAAGGTCTCTCTCTCTCTCTCTCTCTCTCTCTCTCTCTCTCTCTCTCTCTCTCTCTCTCTCTCTCTCTCTCTCTCTCTCTCTCTCTCTCTCTCTCTCTCTCTCTCTCTCTCTCTCTCTCTCTCTCTCTCTCCTTCTCTCCTGCGTTCGTCCGTTTTTGCGTGTGTGAGCGAGTGTAGGTTAAGAGTTAACTTACATCGCTCATGTTTAGCAGCACCTCCTCCAGACAGCGTCTCGTTGTGTCGGGCAGGACAATGGCCTGGTGGAGGGCTGGCTGTGTGACCAGGTCACCCAGAACAGAGCGCCTCACAACATCTCTGGCTTGCTTCAGGTAGGCAGCGGCCTTCTTTAGTTCTTCTTGAACTGCAAGGGGGTCGTCTTCTGTCTGAGGTATGATTGCCGCCATCATTATCCCACGCTCGCGATGTATGACGAGCAGGTCAACAAAGTCCTCCTTCAGGTTCAACGGCTCTGCTTTGATGCTGTTCGTGTTCCTGGCGGCTGCACCAGTATAGATGCTTTGGGTATCGGCACCATATACACCAAATTTAGCTTGGGTCAGAATTACCATAATTTCTTTTTCCCTTGCGGCTTTGTTCTTTATCTGATTCATGCAGTGGTGGACATTTTTCAGCACTGTGTCTATGCGGACAGTGTCCCTGACCTCTCTACTCTTATCTATGTCTATTTGTTGCTGTGTTTTCAGTACCTGGATTCGCTCACCTTCTCCGATATATACCATTCTCTCATGCACAGTGTCAATGTGAGCCGGGGGGATTATGTATGATTCGCTCTCAAGGTGAGGGAACCAGGCGTTGAGAAACTCTCTCTGGAATCAAAGACATGATGATGTACTGTCTGCTCACTTCTAGTACCATTCACAACCTACGTCAACTATGAAGACGGTGAAAATACAGACACCAAATAGGGACTTATGTCTCGTTGGTGGTTCACACAATATTTGCCTAGAACACAGCAGATAATTGTTCTATGGTGTAAATTCAAAATGAAAAACAAAAACAAGGAAATCAAGGAAAACAACTACAACAACAACAACAACAACAACAACAACAACAACAACAACAACAACAACAACAACACAAAAAGAGTAAAACTAATGATAATGCACCTTATTCAGTTTAAACGTAACTTCAAGTCTTAAAATATGAGGTTTCGGTGTGTGTTTTTTTTTCTGAGATGAATTTACCTCATGGTCTGACAACTTTAACACTTGGTCCTCTGATTCCTGTGATCTTGTCATTAAGGGCGGGGCAGGAGAGACAGCCTGGTTCCCCGGTGACCCAGAGGTACTGCACGGCGGAGCACATTCCACAGCCGGTCCCTGTGTGATGTGCATAATATAACCGTCACTTCTGTCATAGCGCTGTTCATAATTATGAGTTGTGTGCATGATATGACCGTCACTTCTGTCATAGCGCTGTTCATAATTATGAGTTGTGTGCGTGATATGACCGTCACTTCTGTCATAGCGTTGTTTTAGATAGTGTGACTCACCTTATTGTCATGCAATAGTATGTGAACGTGTTTCCTCACATGGTACAAACATTATTTTATTTTCCTGTGCGTTTGTGGGCCAAAACGCCCACGTACACTCATGGTTTTGCACGAAGAGGATTGTATGTGCTTGGCCGTATGTTCCGTCGGCCATATACTTATACTCTACTCTGTGTCGTGGGATGCATGCTTGGTATTTTCATGTTTCTATAATTCACTGACATGGATTTCAGGATCTTTACCATTTTTACATGGTTTTGTACCACAACATGGGGGGAGGTGGGGGGGGGGGGGGGGGGGCAAGCAGGTATGCAAATAAAGTGACCCGGAGGATCGGAACATCTCTTCTCTTTATCAAGCAGGTGGCGGGGTTCCAAACACTCAACCATCAACTTGGCTGTTGCGATCGTCATCAATGAGGAATGTTCAGTCCATTTGCATTGATCGACACTGACACGGACAATGCATGAATACGACCCCAAACAAATTGACAGATTCGATTGGCCGTGTAGGAGCTGAGGGGGACGGGAGGGGAGGGGGGGGTGGCAGGAGAGACAGAGATAGATAGACAGACAGAGATAGACAGACAGAGAAAGACATACAGATAGACAGACAGAGATAGACAGACAGAGATAGACAGACAGAGATAGACAGACAGAGAAAGACAGACAGAAATAGACAGACAGAGATAGACAGACAGACAGAGATAGACAGACAGAGATAGACAGACATATATAGACAGACAGAGAAAGACATACAGATAGACAGACAGACAGAGATAGACAGACAGAGATAAACAGACAGAGACAGACAGACAGACAGAGACAGACAGACAGAGATAGACAGACAGAGATAGACAGACAGAGATGGGTTGGTTGGCTGGTTATTGTTTGTTGTTTAATGTGCCTACAACCTGTGGCAATCACGATAACATTGTAGACAGTTCTAAATACCGCATGTCTTGTTACACTTCTTTTGTCAAATCTTGTTAATCTCCTTGAAACATGTAAACCTGTGAAAGTATTCATTCGTATTCATTCTTTACCATTTTTACAAAGTACTTTTGGGGGGCTTACTGATTTGTCTATTAGTGTAAGGGAAGGAACTGTGCTTGTTCTTGACAAATGGAATGTCAGGATTACTTTCCCTTTAATTGTCAGGAAGTCAGGAATCAGTGTTTTAGAATTCTCAGGAATGTTGTGTCTAAGTAAATTTAGAAAGGAATTAGTGACAAAAGATTATTTGAAGTATGTGAGTGTTATTTTTTTTTATTTTAATGAGTTTTTAGGCTACCCAAGACGTAACAAATCAACGGCGCGATTCGTACAGCCCTGAGCAGCACAGTTGGTACAGCGGGTACAGTTCGCACGGCAGTCACACTCCCCTTGCCTGATGCACCGTGATTCCCTGCTGCACTGGCAGCACGCCTGCAACGTACAATGCGAGTGTCCCCTGTTGTCGTGAGAATGTACGTGCTGTATGTCTACACTGTTCAGTGTCCCCTGTTGTCGTGAGAATGTACGTGATGTATGTCTACACTGTTCAGTGTCCTCTGTTGTCGTGAGAATGTACGTGCTGTATGTCTACATTGTTCAGTGTCCCCTGTTGTCGTGAGAATGTACGTGATGTATGTCTACACTGTTCAGTGTCCCCTGTTGTCGTGAGAATGTACGTGCTGTATGTCTACACTGTTCAGTGTCCCCTGTTGTCGTGAGAATGTACGTGCTGTATGTCTACACTGTTCAGTGTCCCCTGTTGTCGTGAGAATGTACGTGATGTATGTCTACACTGTTCAGTGTCCCCTGTTGTCGTGAGAATGTACGTGCTGTATGTCTACACTGTTCAGTGTCCCCTGTTGTCGTGAGAATGTACGTGATGTATGTCTACACTGTTCAGTGTCCCCTGTTGTCGTGAGAACTACGTGCTGTATGTCTACACTGTTCAGTGTCCTCTGTTGTCGTAACAATGTACGTGTTGTATGTCTACACTGTTCAGTTTGTTTGTGTGTTTGCTTAACGCCCAGCCGACCACGAAGGGCCCTATCAGGGCGGTGCTGCTTCAACATATAACGTGCGCCACATACAAGACAGAAGTCGCAGCACAGGCTTCATGTCTCACCCAGTCACATTATTCTGACACCGGACCAACCAGTCCTAGCACTAACCCCATAATGCCAGACGCCAGGCGGAGCAGCCACTAGATTGCCAATTTTAAAGTCTTAGGTAGGTATGACCCGGCCGGGGTTCGAACCCACGACCTCCCGATCACGGGGCGGACGCCTTACCACTAGGCCAACCGTGCCGGTCACTGTTCAGTGTCCTCTGTTGTCGTGAGTATGTACGTGCTGTATGTCTACACTGGTCAGTGTCCTCTATCCTTAGCGGATTATGATTTTATTCAGTTATTCTGCAGAAAAGACGAATGCTGGAGAAAACCCGTTTTTTCTGCAGCATTTCTGCATAATTATCCTTAGCGGATCATGACTTTATTCAGTTATTCTGCAGAAAAACAGAAATGCTGGGGAAAAACTGTTTGTTTCTGCAGCATTTCTGCATAATGTCATCTTTCGTGAGAGCAACTTTTTTTTCAGTGTCCTCTGTTGTCGTGAGTATGTACGTGCTGTATGTCTACACTGGTCAGTGTCCCCTGTTGTCGTGAGAATGTACGTGCTGTATGTCTACACTGTTCCGTGTCCCCTGTTGTCGTGAGAATGTACGTGCTGTATGTCTACATTGTTCAGTGTCCCCTGTTGTCGTGAGAATGTACGTGCTGTATGTCTACACTGTTCAGTGTCCTCTGTTGTCGTGAGAATGTACGTGCTGTATGTCTACACTGTTCAGTGTCCCCTGTTGTCGTGAGAATGTACGTGCTGTATGTCTACACTGTTCAGTGTCCTCTGTTGTCGTGAGAATGTACGTGCTATATGTCTACACTGTTCAGTGTCCCCTGTTGTCGTGAGAATGTACGTGCTGTATGTCTACACTGTTCAGTGTCCCCTGTTGTCGTGAGAATGTACGTGCTGTATGTCTACACTGTTCAGTGTCCCCTGTTGTCGTAAGAATGTACGTGCTGTATGCCTACACTGTTCAGTGTCCCCTGTTCAGGGCCGGACCAAATGACTTGTAAGGGGGGGGGGGGGGGGGGGGGGGTTCTTCCTTTTTTTTTTGGGGGGGGGGGGGGGGAAATCAGCGAAGTGGCGAAGCCACAAGCGCGCGCCTGCAAAGCAGGCGCGCAAACTAGGGGGTCCGCCAATGCTCCCCCAAACATTTTTTGAAAAACGGTTAAAATCTGTGCAATCTGGTGCATTCTGGGCCTTGTTTTGAGGGATAAGGCCTGTCAGTGTGAGTTGGTGGGGGGGGGGGGGGGGGGGGGGGGGGGGGTACCTTTTTCTCATCGGATTTCACATTGAATAAAATTTGTTAGAGACACACACAAAATTTATTTAAAAAAACAAAACAAAAACACTCAAAGCAAGGTACATGCTTTTTCCAGGGGTGGGGTTCCGGAACCCCTGGAACCCCCCCCCCCCCCCCCCCCCCCCCCCCCCCCCCCCCCCCCCTGGGTCCGGCCCTGCTGTTGTCGTGAGAATGTACGTGCTGTATGTCTACACTGTTCATTGTCCTCTGTTGTCGTGAGAATGTACGTGATGTATGTCTACACTGTTCAGTGTCCTTTGTTGTAAGAATGTACGTGATGTATGTCTACACTGTACACACATACATACATACGCACGCATGCACGCACGCACAGACAGACAAAAGTTAGCATCGCATAGGCTACACTTACGTGAGCCAAAAATCAAAAACAAAAACATTTGGACAGTACAATATAATTTGGACAGTACAATATAATTTGGACAGTACGATATAATTTGAACAGTACAATGCAATGCTATGCACAACAAATCAGTATGCAAAAGACACCACGATCGACAAAACAAAACAATGGGAAACACTATGGACAACACAACACGGTGACAGCGGCCTACCTGACGAGATGTCTTCGGAATGGCCCCGCTACCTGACTGCTGGCTCGCCATTGTTCTCGTCCTGTCTCACCTGAAACATCAACACCATGTTACAAAATTAATATGACAAAAACGAAGGATACCACTTTTGTAAAAATCGACGAAAATTCAGGCAGAAAAAGTGTGAATGAAATGACGGGAAGGAATTGTTCAGTTGGGGAACAAAACGTGTCACAATACTTTGTTGTTGTTGTTGTTGTTCCTTCCTTCTCCAGAGCCTTTATTGTGTGGAGAATGTATGCTCTTTTCTGTTCATTGTCTGATGTTATTTGTTTATGTATCGTTTGAACATTGGATTTCCCTTCTTCAAAGCTATGTAACGTCAGAGTCCGACAAAAATTGATATTTAGGCGGCAGGGGAGACTACAACATATTGCATGTTTGTGTGCGTTCAATCGTAAATTTTTTGGGGGGAATTCTAAGCAGATTCGATCGATACGTGCATGTTATTTGTATTTTTGACCAAACTATGACATTTTACACAGATCTCGGCAGTCATTGTTCACCTGCATCTCAGTCGCCAGCGCGGATCCAAGGAACAATGATTATGTCTCGATCTGTGTAACATGTCATATTTTGGTCAACAATACACATAACGTATAATATATCCGTCCGTTTCACATGCCAACGTTCCAACAACTTATCTTTGTTTTGTCTTTTCATTAAATTATATGTATAGTGAATTGGCCTATACCCGCGCAGTGTCTGTTGGCTTTGATTATATATACAGCTACTGACGTCTGTTTGGAGTCGACACGTGCTCGTCGCGTGCACCTCAAAGCTCTTTCAGTGTCTGTTGGGTTTGATTATTATAGAGATGATGTCATCGCCGTAGAGCTACTGATGTCTGTTTGGTTTGATTTTATAGAGATGATGTCATCGCCATGGAGCTACTGATGTCTGTTTGGTTTGATGATATAGAGATGATGTCATCGCCATGGAGCTACTGACGTCTGTTGGGTTTGATGATATAGAGATGATGTCATCGCCATGGAGCTACTGACGTCTGTTGGGTTTGATGATATAGAGATGATGTCATCGCCATGGAGCTACTGACGTCTGTTTGGTTTGATGATATAGAGATGATGTCATCGCCATGGAGCTACTGACGTCTGTTGGGTTTGATTATATAGAGATGATGTCATCGCCATGGAGCTACTGATGTCTGTTTGGTTTGATGATATAGAGATGATGTCATCGCCATGGAGCTACTGACGTCTGTTGGGTTTGATTATATAGAGATGATGTCATCGCCATGGAGCTACTGATGTCTGTTTGGTTTGATGATATAGAGATGATGTCATCGCCATGGAGCTACTGATGTCTGTTTGGTTTGATGATATAGAGATGATGTCATCGCCATGGAGCTACTGACGTCTGTTGGGTTTGATTATATAGAGATGATGTCATCGCCGTAGAGCTACTGATGTCTGTTTGGTTTGATGATATAGAGATGATGTCATCGCCATGGAGCTACTGATGTCTGTTTGGTTTGATGATATAGAGATGATGTCATCGCCATGGAGCTACTGACGTCTGTTGGGTTTGATTATATAGAGATGATGTCATCGCCGTAGAGCTACTGATGTCTGTTTGGTTTGATTATATAGAGATGATGTCATCGCCATGGAGCTACTGACGTCTGTTTGGTTTGATGATATAGAGATGATGTCATCGCCATGGAGCTACTGACGTCTGTTTGGTTTGATGATATAGAGATGATGTCATCGCCATGGAGCTACTGATGTCTGTTTGGTTTGATGATATAGAGATGATGTCATCGCCATGGAGCTACTGATGTCTGTTTGGTTTGATGATATAGAGATGATGTCATCGCCATGGAGCTACTGATGTCTGTTTGGTTTGATGATATAGAGATGATGTCATCGCCATGGAGCTACTGATGTCTGTTTGGTTTGATGATATAGAGATGATGTCATCGCCATGGAGCTACTGATGTCTGTTTGGTTTGATGATATAGAGATGATGCCATCGCCATGGAGCTACTGATGTCTGTTTGGTTTGATGATATAGAGATGATATGATGTCATCGCCATGGAGCTACTGATGTCTGTTTGGTTTGATGATATAGAGATGATGCCATCGCCATGGAGCTACTGATGTCTGTTTGGTTTGATGATATAGAGATGATGTCATCGCCATGGAGCTACTGATGTCTGTTTGGTTTGATGATATAGAGATGATGTCATCGCCATGGAGCTACTGATGTCTGTTTGGTTTGATGATATAGAGATGATGTCATCGCCATGGAGCTACTGATGTCTGTTTGGTTTGATGATATAGAGATGATGTCATCGCCATGGAGCTACTGATGTCTGTTGGGTTTGATTATATAGAGAGAGATGATGTCATAGTCATGGAGCTACAACGTTAAACAGAATTCGACAAACTTGTGACTGCTTTTTGTTTTTACAAGCAATTGGTGCACCTTATGCTTGACATACCATGCACTTGTTGCCATCAAACAAGTCCCTTCCCGACAGATCCTTTAAAGAACCATGCACTATGTCGCCTGTATAATGTGTCTGGATCATGGAGCGATGCAAACTTAGAAGCAACTAAAACAGGTCAGCCGCCTTAGTATTTCTAACAGTGGAGAAACAGCGCATTATGGAACACAACCTTCACACGTTAAAAGACTTGCTGGGTTAAACTGCACAACGTTTCATATGTATAGAAGTCTATAAAAACCTATGTCATAATGAGTTCACATTAAGCAAATCATACAATCCCATTTGTAGTCATTCTCTTTGTCGATCACCCAACCACCCTTTTCAACCCCCACCCCCTTCAACCCCCACACCCTTCAACTCCTACCCCCTATCTTCCCCTCAACAATCCCAATCTGTTTGGTCACTGCTAGTTCTCTGTTGGTCACTGCTAGTTCTCTGTTGGTCACTGCTAGTTCTCTGTTGGTCACTGCTAGTTCTCTGTTGGTCTCTGCTAGTTCTCTGTTGGTCACTGCTAGTTCTCTGTTGGTCACTGCTAGTTCTCTGTTGGTCACTGCTAGTTCTCTGTTGGTCACTGCTAGTTCTCTGTTGGTCACTGCTAGTTCTCTGTTGGTCACTGCTAGTTCTCTGTTGGTCACTGCTAGTTCTCTGTTGGTCACTGCTAGTTCTCTGATGGTCACTGCTAGTTCTCTGTTGGTCACTGCTAGTTCTCTGTTGGTCTCTGCTAGTTCTCTGTCGGTCACTGCTAGTTCTCTGTTGGTCATTGCTAGTTCTCTGTTGGTCACTGCTAGTTCTCTGTTCCTCTGGATGCAAATAAAGGCAATAGTCCCGGGTTTTTGTACACCCCTAAACAAACACAAATATTTTTATTGTTCAGTTAACAGCTTTTCACAACCGCTTTTTAAGAAGTTGGCAAGGTCTTGTGATTTGAGCAGAGTCAATGGTTTGAAGTGTCGGAGAGAGTGCTGGGTGGGTGGGGTGTTTTTGCGAGTGAGGGCAGACAGCGCAGACGGAGAGAAAAGCGCAATCTCCGTCATTGTAGCCTTTCA